>NC_085842.1:46639292-46899292 GCF_035594765.1 Anolis carolinensis
GAAACAAGGTAAAGGTAGAATCCTTAAGCTTTAATTTAAGATGAATGCAATGGATTTCAAATTAGAGATGTTAAGCCGGTCATACGTGACAAGCTTTGGAATATTTTCTTTTGGTCACACTGCTTGATGGTTCTTTTCATCCTTTGTTACATTAGGCTCTTTTTTATAATGACACTGAGAGTCACAGTGCATAATTAATAGGAAATGAAATATTCAAATGGCCTCTAATGCAGCCCCAGTGAAATGCCGTTGAAATAAAAAGGCTAGGGAAGTGTGGAGACATCGGGAATGGCTATGAATGTTGGCATGTGTCACTTTTTCAGAACTCAGATAATGCAAATATAAAAAGCAAACTAGAACACAGCAAGCAAAAACAACAGGCTAGCATAAAAACACATTTATGCGGCACAGTAGTTATTACTGATTATTAAAATGGCCAGCTTAAACAGTTACATTTTCACACATTTATTCTTAACATGAGATATCAAATATCTGGCAAAATCACCTATTCTAAGTTCTCAAATTAAGTACAGATGAAGCAATCTGTCTGAACTCCACAGAATAAGGATACAAACTGACTCAAAGGCAGACAAATATCTTCTTTAAATGCAAACACCACAGAGAAAGAAAGAAAAAGAGATTTGTATAAATGTCACATATAATTGTTAACCTTATTTAATGTATTTCACCTAGATCTTTTTGTTTATTTCACCCAAGCAAGACAATTGTTAACAGAGAAAATGACTAAGCGTGCATTAAGAAAGGGGGGAAACTACAGTATTTCAAGGCGAGTTTGGTTAACAATTCCGGGCACATTTCAAACCAGCACCCTCGCCTGACAGCCTTTCAGGATTCCTGCGCTGCTTAAACATCTCAAAAGAGTCTTCAGCAACGGGCACAGAATTTAAGCTTCTGTGTCAGGGCACAACACAGTTCTTCTTTATCACCATATGAAGATACATACATAGAATTCACTAAAAAGTTAAGAAAGCCAAGGTTAAAAAAGAGTAAATCAAGTGCTTCTCTTTGGAATGAAACAGTCCATCTTGACAGCTGATCTTCTGTCTTTGGAAACAGACAGAACATAGAAAATAAATTCAGACTGCAAAAAGAAAGTATATTAACAAATCTCTATCTACAATATCTCAAAAAGAAAGAAAGACCCCAAAGTCCTCTTGGATTCATATTTGTTTAGTATATATTTCCTGGACAGCTAATAACCACACAAACACTAGAGGAAGAAAGACAACACTTATATTTAAAAATTGGACTGTGAATTGTATATTTGTAAAAACCAGAACAAGAAACCATAGCTCAAATTCAAAGCATGAAAATTCATTTTCAAAACAATTAGGAACATGTATATATTTATTTCAGGTTTGCTTATGAGATTTAAGTCACTGATCCTGCATTGGAAATTTTCAGTTTTCTTTCAGTATTTTAAATGTCAAAAATCTCACAAACACGACCCTCCTTCACCATTATGATACCTGTCTTCAGAAGTCAAAGCTTTTTATGAGACCTGTTGCTAATACTAGTATCACTCAATGATCTCATCTTTCATTCTGGCTAAATTCCAACATACAATTTCATTAACCCAGGTACTGCAGGTGATAAAACTCATTTTTCCCTAAAGAGACAGCTAAAAAGTACCAGTTATACATTTATGAAGTACCAGCAATCAAAATTATGGATTTTCTAAAAGGATTTTAACTACTTTTATTGAAAGGAAAATTGCTGTCTCAGACTTTTGTGACACTATTGCTAATAATAAATTTTACCATTTAGACATTGCAATAATGTGGGAGATGGTGTCAATAAAAAAAATGAAACAAAGATGATCCTTGTCTTTTAGGTAATGCTTTCTTATTAGATACCGGAAATTAACAGTGGGAAACATAAACCAAACACCTACACCTCTCATGTGTGATTATAGAAAAAACAACAGACTAAGAACTATGGACACATACAGCAGGCAAACTTACAGAGAGGATCTACTCTTTGTTTGCAAATTTACATTTTGGAAACTAATAACAGTGAAATAATGACTAAGAAAAAGGTCTCTAATTCTGTTTCTGCTTCTAAAACTGTATAGCAAGGATGTCCCAGATAGTATCTTTCCTAAAAACTTTTCCTCCAAATATTATGTGTATCACTAGAGGGCAGTGTGGTATTTAGGCCACTCTGACCTTTTAAAGTGATGCATGTATTGGAAAGGTCTTGAACTTCCTCACAATGTCAGTGAGGTTAATAATGTTGCTGTTAAAACCTGCGGCATTGAAATCCAAAGTCCAGTTCACACATTTGACAACGAGAGAATACAACGAAGGATTCTTTGTCTTCCTCTTTTTAATCTGTTAAGAGTTAAGGTATATTCACACTGAACAGACTGCATACAGTTTGGCCATCCTGTCAGTGGATGAATTGCATGAGACATCTCTAGCCAGCCATCTATTTTATTTATGTTTGAAGAAGCGAGCTAGCAAAAGCCATGTGTTTGAATTGTAAAACCATGTATAACGTTGTCCTCTCACACTGTACCAATTCTACCAGACATCTCTGTTTTGTTAACTCTCAAGGTAACTTTGGCTCTAAAACCCTTTGACGTGCAAATAACAGCAACTAATGCATTTGAAACAATTTATGATTTCCGGTCTTCCTTTGGTGCGTCTGAACATATACCTGGTCCCATTAATGTGTACTTTTTCCTCTGCAAAACCACAAGCATAGTTACTGGAATTTCATGTGGAAGTGCTTAAGGGGTTGAAAGTTAACACCTTTGTGAGCTGAGCAGCCTCACAGTTGCTCCCAAACAAAAGCCTCTTTTAGAAGCTTTCCTGAAATGTTTTCTTAACATGTTCCAAGTAGTTTTAGGCAAGCAACTAAAATAAACAAGATGTTACCAGGATAAAAACACTTGTGAAAACATTACAGAGTGTGTCAAATACGTTTCTTTCACATAAGCCTTCCTTAGTTTTATTAAAAGTTTAAACTCACATGAAACAGATTACCAGGAAGCCTCCATCTATCACCGGCACAAATCTCAGGTTTTAAAAAATACAATTAGAAGTGTTACTGCTCTCACAAAACAGTGCAAAGTCCCAAGTGTTTGCACTCTCACAATATTGTGCTGATTACAGATTTCTGTTGCAAAAATTATTTGCTCATATGAGATACTAATATGTATGTGTGCAAGAAATATAAAGAAAATAAATGACGTCACATAAATTCCTGTATACTATTAAGTTGTGATATTTCCTTACGTAAGAAGCTAACAATTATGCACACGCATACACATTAGCAACAAAATTAAATTGCATGGAATGACTCAATGCTATGGAATCATCTGATTTGTAGTTTGGCACAGAAGGTTAAAGCCCTTATAAAATTGCAGTTTCCATGATTCCATAGTATCAAGCCATAGCAGTTTGAAGTGGCATCAAACTGCAATAATTTTACAGTCTACTGTAGATTTTTCACCCCAAGCATCCCTTTGAAAGCAGATGGGCATATGTGAAACTTCGGTAGGCAAATCAGCAAGAGTAGAACATCCTAAGTTGCTTTTGTCAACTTACTCAAGTCTCTCTCTTTATCTTCACTATCAAGGCAATTGCAAGAGTTACAAAATAACAACAAATAAGTAGTCCCTGTAAGGGACATATTTTTCTTTTGAGATTTTTTTTCTTGAGTCACGATAGCAATAAATTAATCTGACAATAGACACTCTGATAGATCACATTCTCCTAAGAGGAATCTTGGAATACCATAATGCACTGCATGAAACAAAACTGCGCTATAAATGTTTGCCTTAACTATGTATTGTAAGGACCTCATCACACTTAGGTCTGGGATCTGTCCTAGGACACTCCCTGGATGGAGCCCTCCATCACATAACAAAGGGCTACTTCCAGTCAGGAAGTGTCTCATAAAGTCAGCCGGGAAAAGTGCTGCAGGGGAAAAACTGGGCAATGGGATGGCGAAGTGGGCGATATAGGCCACTTTACCCCAGCTTGAGGACGTCAATGTGATGAGTTCCAATGAGGGCCATATGATCGGAAAGACATCTATCCAACATTCTTCATTTCTTTCCTTCCATTGTTTTCCACTGAAGTTTTTGGAAAGTTTTTGCAGTGTGGTATTGAAGTTTCATAGTAAACTATTGCTTTGATGTCCACGGTTAGTAACCACACAGTGTTTTAGTTTCCAGTATGTACAACAGGAAAACTATGTTTCTGTCTCTCCAGCAATCAACACTGAAAGTCCAAGCCTGCCTCCATCATTCAGCAACCTCTCAAGGCTGGTATGTCAATGGCTTGCGATTTTAGTTGTAATGGAAAACACCAATATCGAATATAAAATGATGGTGAGGTGAGGTGAGCAAATGGTTTAGGGTTCAAGAATATTGAAAATATAAACAGCCAACCAGTTATTTCAAGTTATATGGTATGATGCTTTGTCTGATTGTTCTACTTGTAGTTATGTGCTCTACACTCAACAGCCATAACGCATAGATCCACATCAGTGGCTCGGGTTATGTCTTAATCAGGTCTGCCTTGTACATTTTAGAGCAACTCTGGTCAAGGGCAATTTTTTTGTCATTAGGGCCTTTGAGGGGGTGGAGTGGGGGGTGAAGATTACTAAAAATGCTCCCCTCTGAAATTGGAGTTAGGAACTGTGTATCTTTTAATGTTAAATCTTTTTTGCAGGTTTCCAAGAGAAGCAATTCATTTATTTCCAGAAAAGGGGCATTCTGGAAGGTGAAAAGTAGCCCCAGGTCTCAACTTTCCCCTCTGTTCTAGAGCTTTGCTTCTTCTAATGTTCAACTATGTGAGAAGTTCATTCATTAGGGAAAGGTGTATAGAAATGTTATAAATACTAAGAATCAAATGTGTTACATTGTTCTTGGGCAGAAAGCAATCTGAAACCCAGTGTTTAAAATATGTAGACTGGAGAGAAAGCAAACACTATGTGTGCTTATTCTGAGGGCCCTTCCACATAGCCCTTTATCCCAGAATATCAAGGCAGAAAATCCCACAATATCTGCTTTGAACTGGGTTATCCGAGTCCACACTGCCATATATTCCAGTTTAAAGCAGATAATGTGAGATTTTATTCTGAGTGTAGAAGGACCCTGAGATGTGCTTTACAGCAAGGCTTGAGAGTACCAGTAGTCATGCATCAGAAATGTGTGCCCCCCCCTCATCTGCCCTCATACATCTAACCCCAAGGGATTTTCAACTGCATGATTTGGAACGGTTTTTCTCAGTAGAAGGGAAAAAGAAGTCCAAGTGGTTTCTCTACAAAGTATATTTTATATTATAAAATGTGGTTTTGAGACACAGCAGACAGTTCTATTGTTTCATACAGTAAAGAATGAGGCCATTTTTCCACAGCAGGGAAAGTGGACTTGTTTTTGTTTTTACATTACCTGTGTATTTCCGGCAATGCAGGGGTGCACTAGTTTCATTACATTTAGCAGAATCACCTGCTGGTAGCAGTTAGCTCTAACTGATGCTACCATGGCATGGCCATCAATGGCTGGCAGAGTAAAGAGGAGGGTGGGGACAACCGAACAGACCCTACTTATTTTCAAAAGAAATAGGGAAATTAATGTCTACAATAGGCCATCTTTGTGCTGATATTGATAAGTCCCTCCTGTTATCTGAAAGGAAAAACAACTGGGATTTTTTAAAAGAGTAGTGTACCTTCAGAAAAAGCACTACAGGCTGCTCATAGTGCATCAACTTTTTGTTTCGGATTTACTACTATTTCTTATATTTCTTCTTGGAAGAATACTCATTGCACTTCATTGCATTACATTACATTAAGTATCTCCTCGTGTTCCACTAAAGTAAAGTGAGACTCTAAGTGGCTTACAAAATGACATGAAATAAAAGCGAAATCATATACAGTAGAGTCTCACTTATCCAAGCCTCGCTTATCCAAGCCTCTGGATTATCCAAGCCGTTTTTGTAGTACATGTTTTCAATATATCGTGATATTTTGGTGCTAAATTCGTAAATACAGTAATTACAACATAACATTACTGCGTATTGAACTACATTTTCTGTCAAATTTGTTGTATAACATGTTGTTTTGGTGCTTAATTTGTAAAATCATAACCTAATTTGATGTTTAATAGGCTTTTCCTTAATCCCTCCTTATTATCCAAGATATTCGCTTATCCAAGCTTCTGCCGGCCCGTTTAGCTTGGATAAGTGAGACTCTACTGTATATCAAATATGAGATATAAAAATATAGTAAAAATTATGCTTAACATGCAATTAACCATGCAAATAGAATTTAAAAGCATTTGAAAGACAGACGAACTGACAGGCAGACAGACCGTCTATCTCTCAGAAGATTAAAATGGTTTTGCATTCTAGGAAATCCCTATCACAATAAAACAGTTGGTTGTTAAGAGCCTCTTCAAATAAAAATAAAAAATAAATAAAAATAGGGTCTTCATCTGGCAGTAGAAGGAGAGATTCCCCGTGGGCTTCCTAGATAGGAAGTCTTCAGCTGAAAGCAGCTACCAAGAAGGTCTTCTTTCACAACCCCACCAGATGTGATGGGCAGAAAGACCACAGAGGACAAGTCATCCACTTTTCATATTATTAAATAGACTGTAGACACTGTTCTCCTCCCCCTGTGGCAACACCAAAAAACCAGAAAGCTGCTCATGGTGACTATGGTTTACTCTATAAGTAGAAAAAAATAGTAAAGCAATGTTGAGCGAGATAGAGCTGGTATATTTTACCTCTAACCCCAGCCCGTATGGTAAAGCTTCTCGCCTCAACCAAACTAGAAAACACAGTATATACCCTATGAAAATCCACAAAGAGTTCTGGAGGCTAACAAATA
Source organism: Anolis carolinensis (assembly GCF_035594765.1). Lineage (NCBI taxonomy): Eukaryota > Metazoa > Chordata > Lepidosauria > Squamata > Anolidae > Anolis > Anolis carolinensis. Next base: position 46,646,157 of record NC_085842.1, read on the forward strand.
TCATGATGAAATTGTAGAGATAAGCAATAAAATGGTGAACTAGTAGACACAGGAGAGAACCACCAGCAGGCTTTTAATGTAGATTTGTAATTCTGAAGCAACAGTTGTGGATTTGAAGTTGATTTAAGCCAAGGAACAGCTACTAAAAACATATCAGGGATGTTCCCAATAAAGAAACCACTTGATTATCTTACAGTTTGCAAGCGAAACAAATGATCAATTGTTCATTCATTCAATAAATGAATGAGCAAAATAGACTACATGTGTGACTTTTTCCTATAATCCTTTATTCCAAGCTCCACATGGAATATGTAACTATACATGTAAGTCATGTTCTATTGTTACATCCAATGGGTTTGTATGAAACCTGCCCAGAAGAAAACAAGAGGTATGGAAAAGTTGCAATTCTCCTGTTCCTATCAGGCATCAATTCCACATGCAATAAGTATCTATGACTTCAATTCCAAAGAATGTTTCAGAATACCAAAGGATATAAGCTTACATTTTCAAAAGCCCATAAAATGCACTCTACCAGTCAAGTCAATACAATCTAACACTACTCACATATACTGGAACCCTTGCATATACAGTATGTCCTGGTCAGTTAAGCAACTTTATATAGGAGTTTTCCTTGGCAGTGGAGAGAGGTCTGCATCAAACTGCAGGGGCTCAATTAGTGTAATTAGAATTTAATTTTAGCAGTGTTAACTTTGCTCATTAATTACTCATTTGACACTATTTAACTTTGCACGAAAGTTTGCCAGTCTATAGTCAATAAAAGCAGGCTAAAATCACAAAATCAATTAAATCAAAAGGTTAAATTATGAGTCAAGCCTCTACATTACATCTAAGGTTTGTTAAAACTTACGTAATACGATATATGTACATGATGGTTAGTAGAGGACTGTCATGAACCTTTCTGAATGTGATCCACACATGCCACATGGACAAACTAGTTGAATGGTTTTTTTGGCAGTTTCTCTTAAATGTTCTGTTATACAGGCTTGACTGAGGACAGTGACATTGCCATGCTATGCGGATAAACAATGGACATTTCTTAAGTATTTGAAATGCAAACATATATCTTTGTGTATATATACAGATAGATATGTATGTATGTATGTATATATATATATATATATATATTCTTACTTTAGAAAAGACTGGAAATCTTCGCATACCGCTTCACAGCCTGGCCATTTGCATACTCCGTGCCCATAAAGTGGATGGCTATGAGAGTGCTCTTCGTGAGATAAACTGAAGGAATGAAGGAAGAAAAAAAAGTGAAAAGGCATTATAATGTGATGCTTTGAATGAATTTGTCTCACTGTGGTGCTAAAAGCAAAACAAATAGGTATAATACATAAACAAAATGAAATACCCAGGAACAAACAAGTCATTTTGTTTCATGAAGCCCTCCTTTGAGCTTTACGACAGAACAGTCACAAGCCTTGCAGGGATTGCAGCTGGCAGGTTGTGTGTGTCTGATTAATTAATTAGAAGTTTTGTAAAGAACTGGAATAAACAGAAAACGTGAATGTTGGGAACATTTGACAGTACGTCTTGATGTTCTACTTGATACAAAAAATATTTGAACACGGTATATTTATATGAAATACACTGGGTTGGAAAACTACACTTGCATTTTGAATATAGCAATTCAACACCTAAATCAATTTTCAGGATGGTTTAAGATGCTGAATTGCTATATTCAGAATGGAAATAACTATTTAGAAAATAAGAAAACAAAAGATAATACATTTTGGCACTGGTTCCTCTTTAATATTAAGGTTTTCTTTGTAACCTTACCCATATTTCCCAGCAAAATATTTCTCACTATAAAATTAACATTAAATTAATCATTAACAGTTAAATTTTGAAACAATGTTTTATATTATCAAAAATACAGTTTTAAACTATATGTCTGTGTGTATCAAAGAGATAACCTTCTGATCACAGAAGGGTTAAATCTCTAGCAGGATTCCAATCAATATGTAATGATTTGGCTGCACTGATCCAAGTCACGAGATGCTTTGATCCAGGCCATGTGGCGTTCAGGGAAATGTATCTGTTGCATTAACTGATGAACCATGTTCCAAAATATCTTTATTTCACTTCTGCACTAAAACTTCTTAAGCAACAAAATTATTTTTTCTAATAATTTTCATAACCATCAGTTATGTTTTTGGAAACGTGAGACGTCCAAGTTGTTCTAAATACAATTCTTGCCTTCATCATTGTTTTAAAGAAAGATATGTTTTTTTTAAAAAAAAAATTGAACTAATATCTTTTTATGTAACAAACTTCAGAATAAAAAAGTATATTAAAAAAGTATATAAAGTAATATATATGTACAAGGCTTTGAGAAATTTTAATTACAAGTAGTTTAAAACCCAGGGTTTTTTCAGTTATATTCAATACACGTGAACATGTTAAAATATGAGTGTAAACAGTTATTATATTTTTATTTCCAGAGAACAATAATATTAGTACTGTGCTATTATTTATTGGGAAGAATTCTGCTGGAACTTTACACAGCAAAACATCACAGTTCAAAAAATATATAACACAGACACACTTTGAATTTGTTGCCACAAGATAAAGAGAGGCAAATGAAATTGTGCCATATACAAAATAAAAAACACTAAGAGGACACTTTCCTTGAAATAAAATCTCACAAAGATGACCTCTTTACATATTTGGAACAGACAGAAAGATACGATAACCACCACTCTTCAGATGCAAAAGTTGGTCTCAGTATGGATTTGTGCATTTTGTGCAAGTGCTCTCTACACCATACATATATAAATTGGGAGGCTTTCATGTGTTCATTTTCTGATCAGCTTGCACTCAGCAAAACAAACCCCACTTTTCACGTGCTGCCACAAACTTTCATTTTATGATAGTGAAGATGAACTTGTTTAATAGATGCTTTTAGTAGGCTGGCTATCTTCATCAACTTAAATTCAAATAATTGGTAGCTCATCCCTGAACTACTGCAGATGCTCATCTGCTTGCAATCATTGGATAAAATAGATCTCACTTTATTTGTCACTATTATCCTGCCATATTTACAAGTGTGACCGACTCAAAGACGAGAGATATGCTGCCTCAGTAATTTTACAAATGCTTCCTCGAATGTGTACAATTTAAATCTTGTTCTCCTTTTCTGTTACACACAGACTCCTATCACAGTCAGAAAGAACCCCAAATATGAAACCATCACACTCTCAATTTTGTTTTTCACCTTATTAATTACATAGAACCATCAATATGCACAGTACATTGCAAAGTGCAAAAAGAGAGGACTGGTTTTCAGAAGACTGACAGTCTGTCTAACATGGGGTAGAAAAGGGAGGAAAAGAAGGGGAAAACAAAAGCAAAGTATAACAGTAAAATATGTGGTTATTTAGTTAAATATACCTGGCTTATCTAAATCAGGGTATTTTTATACTACTATACCCACTTTTCAAGAATCCAAGAGCTAGGGACAACCATGTGAAATTAATAAAATATACTATAGTAGGCTAAAAACCCAAAACAGGCAACAGAGAATTGAATCAATGAGGCTATATAAAACTATGAATTTTGTTAATGTTTAAGAAGTCAGTGTAGTGTAATGCACTGGAGAGAATGTCAGACCTCAATGAAATGACTGGGATTCAAACATCCTATTATAGTCCTGGCCAAGTCACTTTCCTTCCATTTGTTTCCTTTATATAGCTTTTGGGATCATGAAGCAGAAATGTGAAAGGATGGAAGAATAATATGTATTTCTAACCTTGAGTCCCTGGCAGGGTGCATACACATACATATAAATGGAGGTGTCATCTATTATCATCTATTACCAAAAGGGTTTCAATTAATCCTTTTAGATTGAGATTTAACATTATGGCAGTGACTCCTTGTTTGCACTCAAGCCCAAATTGCAAGACACCTAATTCATAGATATACTTCACAGATACATTATGAGGGCATTACAGATATATAATGATAGCCCATACTGTGATCAGGTACTGCTTTTCCACTGCCTTGGATCTGGATGGCTGCTACCAGCAAACTTGGGTATACATGATTAACAGGACATCCCACCAATAGCATGAGACCTTAAAGGCCTGGAGTTTTGATCTGGCATAAAAAATAAAACATGTACAGCCTCAATGGGTCCTATATGTATCTACTAACTCTGAAAGTAACATGGAATCTATTTCCTTTAGTCAACGGCCTGCCCTACAATGACATGAATCTGGATGTTGGGGCTAAGCAATTAAGAAGAGAGTAGTAAGCAGTCATAGAAAGCCTCCAATGAGTGTCTTGGACTAGGAAACATACTACCGGTACATCCAATTTTTAAAACATATTTGTTACAGAAACTATATGAAACAAAATAAGTGAAGGTCAACCACCTCTTTTTTCAAAGAGATATTAATAAGAAGAAAGAGCCATAACAACAAACTGTATCACATGTTTTTTCTCTGGACTAAGCCTTAATATCAAAATATGATTCAGCTCAAGTCACACATAAATATACTTGTGTGCACTTCTGCCAAATAAAAATGCGTGAATTTCAAGAAATTGTTTTTTCAATGTAAATGATAGGCTTACTTAGGGAGGACAGAGGAAGAGAGAAAAAAATGAATGGGAGTTAACAGTAGTATATTTTCTCCAATTCAAGTATAGGCAGTCCCAGAATTACAAACTTCCAACTTACAAATGACTCATAGTTAAGAAGAGGGGCGAGACAACAGGAAATGAGAGATAATCTACCCCTTCAAAGAGAAATGCACTCCTGAATGAGTTATCATGGGAAAAATGTGTCTCCACTGAAGCTTTATCACCAGTCCTTGTTTCTAACAAGTCATATTTTTCAAAATCCAATGATCACAGGGACAGAAAGTGAGGTGAAATCTACTGAACAGGGACACAGATGGCAAAACAAACACCACAGTGGTGTTAACCCCTCCCTATGCTATCCAAAGCATGCATGCATGCATGTGTGTGTGTGCAATTACATTGAAAAAAATGTGCCTCTCCTGACTTATATAAAATTCAACCTAAGAACAAATCTACGAAACCTATCTTGATTGTAACTTGAGGACTACCTATATATATTAAAGACAGAAGATCTTCTTTAGGATAAGTTTCACTACAGGGTATTTAAAATCAATGTTACATCACACCCAACTCAATGATTTAAGTCAGTGTCTCGTTATTAACTTGGTCTACAGTGTTGAAAAGAAGAGCAGAAAACCAGGCACTAATGTTAATAGCCAAAAATTTGTAGCATGTCAGCCCTTATCATATTCATGTCTGGTAGATCTAGCAAAAATATTTTGTTACAATCAACAATGCACAACTGCAACAATGCAAGGGCAACCTGTTGAAGTGTTCTGTAAAGTCACCAATGTATATGACAAATGCAAGGAACATATCTATATCTTAATCTGTTTTTTAATGTTCTTAATAAAGACAAATAATCTTAGGCAATTTTGTGAGAATATCCCCTGAGAACCACACACACACACACACACACACACACACACATATATATATATATACAGTAGAGTCTCACTTATCCGACATAAATGGGCCAGCAGAACGTTGGATAAGCGAATATGTTGGATAATAAGGAGGGATTAAGGAAAAGCCTATTACACATCCAATTAGGTTATGATTTTACAAATTAAGCACTAAAACATCATGTTTAACAACAAATTTGACAGAAAAAGTAGTTCAATATGCAGTAATGCTATGTAGTAATTACTGTATTTACAAATTTACCCCCAAAATATCACGATGTATTGAAAACATTGACTACAAAAATGCGTTGGATAATCCAGAACGTTGGATAAGTGAGTGTTGGATAAGTGAGACTCTACTGTATATGGTTCTCAGGGGATATTCTCAGGGGATATATATATATAGAGAGAGAGAGAGAGAGAGAGAGGATTTTGTACAGGTGTGTTCATGATATGAATAATGAACATTAATTTCCAGTATGGAATCTGATAGCTCTGCAGAATTTTCTAAATCTTTAATTTAATTTTCTACAATTTTAAAAGGTATAATTTACACATTCTAGACAAGACCGCAGTAACAAAAAAACACCCCATCCATAAATAAACAAGGATCAAACGTCTAAAATAGATTAATTTAATCCTTTCCACTCCTGAGAACTCAAGCCATACACTGTAAAACTATTTTTCATGTTTCTTGAACTATTTCTTTCTAGTACTAATATTGTAATGCATGCATATCCATGGTAAAAAATAACAAAATCAAGATCTGCATATTTATGTGACTTAGAAAAAATGATGAGGGAGAGAATTGAAGAATATATCAATTATTAGAAATTCCAGATTTAAAAAAATCAACATGACTGCAATTGTGCAATGTTTATTTGGATTTCAAAAGTTATTTGTAAATAGGGAGGTGGAATTTCCCAATAATTCTGTTAAACCAAGATCAAAACATGTTTACAGTAATCCTGGCACAAATGCTTAATCCTTTTATAAAATTATGCATAAATCCAGAGAAATCAGGAATCACATCTATCAGATGCAGCAAAGGGAACACTTAATGTTTTTACAGACGGCATGAGGGAACCAGCAAGATGGAGTAAGTCTTTGGATGGATGCTCTTAAAGCATTTGATCACTTGGATTGTGCATACAGTTGTGGTGCTGAAGAGGATAAATATACCTGAAAAATCAGTACTATCAATTCAGACAGTACTTCTTAAGATATCTAATGTTAGCAAATTGCAACTCCCTCTGCCCCCTCCCCACCACCATGTGCCTGGGACCATGGTAATATTTGCGACCATTGGCTCCAATAGTTTCTTTCTTCCTTTGAAGATCCTCAGGGATGGACAGCAATGAGGTAAACTGATATGTAGACAGTGTGTTGCTTTTAGTTTCTTATCCAGTAAACAGCACACAGCCTTTTAAAAAATCAGAAAAAAATCTATAAAAATGAGATGTTCTGCCAGATCTAAAAGAAAGTTTAAAGGTTGAGTCAAAATTAACCTTGAGTTTCTGTAGTATAAAATAAATTGGTATAACATTAGTAAAATTCAATAGTTACTTAAAATTCAAAAGTAAAGCAGCTAGACTGTTATACTTCCTACCATGATTATCTCTGGACAGGAAAATCATACTGTTTGAAGCAGCTGTAAACCTCTAAAGAAAAGTATGGTCATAATGAATGAGAACTACTCTCTATATGTTGTATCCAGGAAATAAAAAAATATACACTCATTTGTAGACACTGCAGGGGATGTTCTATCTGGAAATCTTACATTGAGCAGAGGGTTGGACCTGATGGTCAATTCTATGAAAATACTACACGAGAGTGCGTGAGAAGAAGAATATGGATATAAATCCTCAATTATTTCATCTTTGCATGCAAGAATAAATAATTACTGTAGTTTTCCCCTTATGTAGGAAAACCCCCAAATATTTATGAGGTTTTCACCCGTTATTTGAACATTTCAAGATACTACAGAGGATTTTTCTACATAGAAAAAAAAAGGGAAAATGAGAATGGGAAGTAGTGAGAACACCATTCCCACCACCATACTAACATTGCAAATACAACAAATGGAATGTTGACAAACCTAAAGTCTACTCTGTCTACAGCAGGGGTCCTCAAACTTTTTAAGTGGAGGGCCAGTTCATGGTCCCTCAGACTGTTGCGGGGCCAGACTATGACGAAATAGTCCAAAATTAGGATTATTGTTGTTGTGTGCATTCAAGTCGTTTCAGACTTAGGTTAACCTTAAGTCTATAATTTAGGGCAGGGGCCAGGTAAATGACCTTGGAGGGCCGCATCCGGTCCACAGGGCTTAGTTTGTGGACCCCTGGTCCCATGAAAAATAATGTGAAATACATTTTTGGAGTTAAAAGTTAAAATTGCTGGAAGAAACATTAACAACCTTAGAAGATATGCAGATGATACCACTCTGAAGGCTGAAAGTGAGGAGGAGCTGAGGAGCCTTATCACCAAGGTGAAATAAGAAAGAGCAAATCTGGGTTGCAGTTAGACATCAAGAAAACCAAGATTATGGCAATCAGACTGATTGATTACTGGCAAATAGAGGGGAAAAAACATGGAGGCAGTGATAGACTTTATATTTCTAGGTGTGAAGATCACTGTAGATGCAGACTGCAGCCAGGAAATAAGAAGATGTTTACTTCTTGGGAGAAGAGCAATGGCCAACCTTCAGGGCCGGCCCTTGGTAATTTTCAAGTGTAAGCGACCAGAATTTTGGCCCCCCCCCAACCAATCACTGAAAAATAAAAGTGTTGGATAAGCAAAAATGTTGGATAATAAGGAGGGATTAAGGAAAAGCTTATTAAACATCAAATTACATTATGATTTTACAAATTAAGCACTAAACACCATATTTTACAACAAATCAAGAGAAAAAGCAGTTCAATACATGATAATGTTATGTAGGAATTACTATATTTGCGAATTTAGCACCAAACATTGAACTGGGATATAGGGCAGTGTGGACTCAGATAACCCAGTTCAAAGCAGATATTGTGGGTTATTCTGCCTTGATATTCTGGGTTATATGGCTGTGTGGAAGAGCACTGAGGGCCCTTCCACACAGCCATATAATCCAGAATATCAAGGCAGATAATCCACATTATCTGCTTTGAACTGGATTATATGGCAGTGTGGACTCAGATAACCCAGATCAAGGCAGATATTGTGGGTTATTCTGCTTTGATATTCTGGGTTATATGGCTGTGTGGAAGGACCCTCGGTGCTCTTCCACACAGCCATATAACCCAGAATATCAAAGCAGAATAACCCACAATATCTGCCTTCATCTGTGTTAGAGTCCACACTGCCATATAATCCAGTTCAAAGCAGATAATGTGGATTATCTGCCTTGATATTCTGGGTTATATGGCTGTGTGGAAGGACCCTCAGGGCTCTTCCACACAGCCATATAACCCAGAATATCAAGGCAGATAATCCACACTTCCAAGGTCATGTGACCGGCATGACTGCATGGATCACCATTACCTTCCTGCCAGAGCAGTACCTATTTATCTACTCAAATTTGCATGTATTTGAACTGATAGGAAATCCAAGAGGAGTCATAGGATCCTAGAATGGGAGAAAGCCCCATTCTAGGATCCACACAGTCAACAGATGGCCATCCGGCTTTTGCTTTAAAGCAGGCATGTGCAAACTTTGGCCCTCCAGGTGTTTTGGACTTCAACTTCCACAATTCCCAACAGCCTACCGGCTGAAGACAACAAAAAAGAGGGTGACTTATAGGTGTACTGACTTGGTCAAGAAAACTATGGTCCTGAATTTGCAATACCTGAGTAGGTCTGTTCTTCACAGGGCTCCTCATATGGATAGACTCATTGTAAGAAGGTAAGACTGTAATGTATTAACTACTCCTAAGATGTTTGATATATACTGCAGCTCACTATTTTTGCGCCTGGTAAAAACCATTGCACACGGGAGATGTACAGTAGAGTCTCGCTTATCCAACGTAAACGGGCCGACAGAACGTTGGATAAGCGAATATGTTGGATAATAAGGAGAGATTAAGGAAAAGCCTATTAAACATCAAATTAAGTTATGATTTTACAAATTAAGCACCAAAACATCATGTTATACAACAAATCTGACAGAAAAAGTAGTTCAATACGCAGTAATGCTATGTAGTAATTACTGTATTTACGAATTTAGCACCAAAATGTCATGATATATTGAAAACATTGACTACAAAAATACGTTGGATAATCCAGAACGTTGGCTAAGTGAGTGCTGGATAAGTGAGACTCTACTGTATATCCTTCCTCTTCACCACTAGCCTCTCACAAAATGGCCCTATTACTAGCCCACATGTTTGGGCCTTTTACCCTTACAGCTCTTATAGTGTTAAGCACTGAGAAAACATTTGGCCATCTAAGTGTGTGTAGGAATCCAAATTACTGGATACTAAATATTCTGAATGAGCCAATAAAATAGTTATCTAATTTTCAAGGCGTATATGCTGTCATTTGGCTTACAAAACTTAAGTTACCGGGTTATTCGAAACAATCAAGCTTGAGCAGTCTGCCAGTGAAGACACGGAGAAATAACTTGTAGAGCTGTCATTCATTTTTTGTTCATTATCGTCATCAACTCATTTTCTTTCCTCTTCACATTCTAAGATCATGTTTAATTAGAGGATTTCACATCCCATCAGGATTTCATGCGGACTTGGCAACTAGAATGATGGTAACTTATATTGTTGCTAGCTTTCTTTTCAAAGTGTTGAGTCAATTGCTATTATAGGTATATACTAATAAGTCGAACAATGTGAACAGCAAAGTTTCAAACAGCAGCCACAACAAAACTTTTCTTTTTTTAGAATTACCATTGCATCATAAATACTGGATGTTACTGGATAAGCCCAGTGATAGTGTTACTACCAATTTGTTTGTTAGGGTTAAGACCTTACTGAGATTACGAAAGGACAGAAAATAACAGTTGTTTGCTGTTCTGTGAATGCAGAAACTGAGAACATGTGTCTTAACACCTGGTAATGAACCTGTATTTTTGTAATAAACCTGTATTATTGTGTCTGCAATGTAACTAATGAATGATGACATCCAACTTACAGAAGTCAAATATAGAGTATAGACAGGAGGACAAAGCTAGGTCATAAAGAATTTTAAACTTGAAAAGACTAGAGTAAAAAAAAACCAACCCTCAAAAGATCAAAGGGAAAAAAAATCAATGAAACAATTCTATGTGCAATTACGGTAAACTTAATAGAATTCAGCATACCAAGAGTACTGTTTATCCTCATCTTTCACGGGATTTGGGGTGCAGGACCACCACAAAAATGGAAAAAACATACAATATGTCTACCCCCCCCTCAAAACAGGCATGTAACAAATTTCTACAGCTGCAAGCATCTTCACCGTCATCATTCTACTCTAGGAAAACAAAGAGATGACATTGAGATACCTGGCTATGCTTGGCAAAATTATAAAATGCCCCACATATTCTGCTCTGACACTACTTCAGAGAGCATAGTAAGATGAATTCAAATAGTCTTTATATGCATGCAAACTTATAGGTTGCATGTGTACATGGGTAGAACATCATAGATATACACTTGATCATAATGGCTCACTTCATTTCAAAGCATAATTCTTTGAAATGAAGTATACAGACTGATCATGAAGTACACATTAATTAACTTGAGAAAAATCAAATTACCAGGTATATTTCTAATCTTATTTCTTCAAACTTGGGAGCAGGAGTTATATTAAAAATAACTGCCAACTATAACATCAAATTTAGTACTGATGGCTTTACATGCACTGTTAGTGTTTAAGATATCTTTCTAAAAACTTCAACCAGCAACCCCTCAAAGGTTCAATTCCCTTTCTGTGCTGCTGTCCCAACAAAGAGGACAATGTGTTCATTGGCATAGGAAAAAGTTGCCACTCCTGGCAATGGAAACAGCTCTCCCATTAAAAAAAAAACACTAGGTAGGAGATATTTACAGATATATCCAATCTGTGGAAAATCAATAGATCCAAAGAAATTGCAATACGGAATGTCATACTAGTAAATTATTAGCTCCTAATATTAAAAAAGGTGTTTCTGCTCACAGTGTTGACAAGCTTAGACAAAACCTTTCCTTTCTTCACAAATGTCTAAGACCATCTAAAAGAGCGCTCCATCGACTAATTTAAATTTCAGAAGCTCTTCTGGCCGTACACCCCATTGCCCGCTTGATTGTTTTTCCTCCTCCAAACATTTCAATTTTTATTTCAATTTCATACTTAGGCACACCCAGAATGTAAAGCACATTAGAAATACTTTGACAGGCAGAATTTAAGATCTAGCATTTTCTAGCCCTTTCAGTGTAAACTAATGAGAACAATTTTGCCTTCCTTCTTTTTTTAATATCACTTCATGTACTTACATATTATCATCATAGCCTTCCCATTGCCCCTGTATTTCTAGGCTCTAGATATTTAATTCCCTTTAATCTTAGCTTACACCCTCTTCCCTTTAAAACTTTATCATATTTGGTGTGCACTTCAAGTATTGGTATCACCGTTTTTTAACCTGCCTTCAGGTTTGTTCCTGGTATCCTAACTGGTATTACTGGTGCTCCCTATCTTAAAAGAAAAAGAACTGCTTCAATCATTCTCTAGAGGCTGATTGGTACCAGTATCACACTAGCCTTCTGAATATATGGCACTATAATTTCTCATCTTCCTTCCTCATACAGTTGCTACTTCCAAGCTAATGTTTCATTTTATACATGTATTTTGATTTTCAGCTTCCTGACAGAACTATACTCTACTTATCCTTGTTAAATCTCATTTTATTCCTCTCTGCATACTTCTCTAATTTATTCAGAAAAAGTTGGATTGATTCAGTATCTTAGGATCACTTTATTCTAATTAAACTAACATTTTGCCTATTTTTCTCACTGATCTTTAACACAGAAATGCCTTATGCTCTTGAATATATGATTCATTTTGAGGACAAAAAAAGCAAAAGCATAACTGGCCTCAATTCAGTATGATTCTTTTAAACCAGGGTGGGGGAAACATATGCCTAACTTTAAATATATGCGTAATCCCATTTATTTCTGTGGTTGCTATGCACATGCCTCAAGCCAGGCACTTACTTTTACATTGTACCAAACTGGAGAATTTGCCAACATTGCCATCTAGATCAGATCTTCAATTCACCTACTAAATTACGGAAACCTCACAGGTTTCACTGGGTTTTCTTGGGTAAGGAATATCAGAGTTGGTTTTGACACTTCTTTCTTCTTACATATAGCCTACAGCACCTGCTATTTGTTTGTTTCCCATCCTAGTACTTAACTAGGGATGGTCCTGCTTCGTTTCCAAGATCAGATGCCTACAGTTTTAAACACAAGAGTCCATCAGTCTGAACTTCGCTATCAAATGTTCTGAACCTCTTTGGGAATGGGGTTTAGTACCTTGGATAGTTCCTTTAAAATGTTCAAATTAAAACCCAGAATAGATTCATTACCCTGTTGACATTTAAGGCGGAAAGCCCTCCTGCACACACTCGTCAACTCAGAGAATAACATCACATCCACCACAAAGAGGAAAAGAGGTGACATATGCATAAATGGGAGGAATTCATTAGTTGCAGCCACTGTACAAAATCTATTCCGACTCATGCAACAGCCTTATGGGGTCAGAGGAGGAAGCTGTGGAGTAGCAATGTTTGATGGATTTTCCCTACCATTAAACCAAGATCTATTGTATTTTCCTATTTGTAGTAAGGATCCCATCTACAGCAAAGATTTCATCACCAGAGGAGACAGCCATCACATTCCTCTCTTTACACTTCTTGCAAAGCAACCAGTCCTTGCACCTTATCATTTATATGTGCAAAAAAATAAGCAGAAAATTCATAGCAAAGCAACTCCATCCAATCAGATGTGTACCATGCTTTCCTTCATTTGCACATTATAAAAAAGCAATCAAATTTCATAGGACACAGGACTTTCTGTTTCCTCAGAAAAACCAGCTGAATTACACAGGTAGTGTAAATATCATATGTTATTACAGGTGCTGTGCTTCCTATTTGTTTGTGTTTATCCAAGCAGCATAACAAACAATCATGGAATTGTAGAACAACATTTGGATTGTTAATGGTACTGTGGGATACAAGAGCAACCATCTAGTTTTGCTGTTTTGTAAATTTTTAAAGCTGCTCCTTGACTTTTAAAAAACACCCTTCATGTCTTTCATTAGGAAATCCCTTTGACGATCTGTTTCTTCTATTCCACAGCTGGATCTATGCTGCACCCCAAAAAATGCTTCAATATTGGATACCAACATCCAGGTTTCCAGAAATCACAATCAGATTCAAAGGTGAACATACATCACTAGTTCCAATTATTATTTTATTTTTATTTTTTACTGTTCAATGTTCAGTGTTCAAAGAACTTTCATTATCAGGAAATCTAAAAGAATACAAAAAAAAACTAACAGGAACAAAAGCACCCTACAAAATTGGTCGTCACTTGTTCTTAATGAAAGGAAAATCTGCACTTCTTGTGTGTAACTTCTTGACCACATCCTAAACACATATTTGGGAATTATCCTACACATTCATGTATAAGTCTAAAAACTTTTGTCACGCCAACCCCAAAAACATGTGTAGACTTATCATTCAATAAGAATATACTTAACTTTTATTAAAAGAGGAATTCTCTGAGCAGCAAAAGGCAAGAGTTTAATCCATCCCGGGAGGATCTAAAATAAACACTGGCCCCCTTCTATTCTATGCCATGGCACCGCTTCTGGCCTTTTTGAATGCCTGGGTAGGAAAATGGCAGCAGTGGTGAACAGGAGTATTAGTGCTTTTCCCTCTCTGCAGGATGACCCTCAACATATCCACGGACCATAGAAAAATCCATAATTTGTCCTACAAACCTGCCCTTGACTTATACATCAGGGATAGCCAATAATCCAGAAGACAGGAGTAGAACTCAAAACGATCTTAAAAGATTAGAGAGATGGGCTGAAACTAACAAAATGAAGTTCAACAGGGACAAAAGCAAGATACTCCACTTTGGCAGAAAAAAAGGAAATGCAAAGATACAGAATGGGGGATGCCTGGCTCGACAGCAGTATGTGTGAAAAAGGTCTTGGGAGTCCTCGTGGACAACAAGTTAAGCATGAGTTAAACAATGTGATGCAGCGGCCAAAAAAAAAAAAAGCCAATGGGATTTTGGCCTGTATCAATAGGAGTATAATGTCTAGATCCAGGGAAGTCGTGCTACCCCTCTATTCTGCCTTGGTCAGACCACACCTGGAATACTGTGTCCAATTCTGGGCACCACAATTTAGGGGAGATGTTGACAAGCTGGAAAGTATCCAGAGGAGGGCAACTAAAATGATTAGGGGTCTGGAGAACAAGCCCTATGAGGAGTGGCTTAAAGAGCCGGGCATGTTTAGCCTGCAGAAGAGAAGGCTGCGAGGAGACAGGATAGCCATGTATAAATATATGAGGGGAAGTCATAGGGAGGAGGGAGCAAGCTTGTTTTCTGCTGCCCTGGAGACTAGGCTGAAGAACAATGGCTTTAAATTACAGGAAAGGAGATTCCACTTGAGCATCAGGAAGAACTTCTTCACTGTGAGAGCTGTTCGGCAGTGGAACTCTCTGCCCCGGGGTGTGGTGGAGGCTCCTTCTTTGGAGGCTTTTAAGCATAGGCTGGATGGCCATCTGTTGGGTGTGCTTTGAATGTGATTTTCCTGCTGACATTTCTTGCCGAGTTAAGAAACAGCACCTTCCACGTTGTCATCCTGATTCTCTTGATAATAGAAAAAACTATATCTGATTTTCTCAACTGTTTCTGCCTTTGTATGTTTAGTAATATGGGAGATTATGCAAGTCGTGAACTTTAGAGCTTTTGTTTGAGCTCTGCTGGGCTTTCAGATGAGTTAGCTTACAGGTAGCTTTACCTAATGGTTTTATTTTTAGATTATTAGTGTACAAAGAAGAGGATTGGATGTTCTAATTCTAACATAGAAGGTGTGTCTGGGTCAGGGGAGCTTATCTACTACTCATTCTCCTGTTTAATCTGGGCACTTTCTAGTACCTGAAGTATTCTAATTTAGATGTTGAAATGTAGATAAAAGAAAACAAACCTCTGGAACACAGAGAGTTAAAGTAGTAATAGAGTTAATTCCTTCTGACCTGCAAACACTGTTTTTGATGATAAAATCTAGGCACTCTCCCACCCTCAGTTGTATAAATGAATGAATGGGACAGTCTGAAGGGCTGTCCCAACATGCATGAGTTTGGCTTCAGGCATTATTTGAGACTAAATGTCAAGTAATAATTAACTTTTAAATTACAAAATTAAATAACTGTGTTTTAAGTTAACCATGCAATATTGGGGATGGACACACTGAGATAAACAAAATATAGCAAGAAAACCAGAAAGATTGAGGAATTTGTGTGAGGATTACACACACAACTTGGATTCTGTAATAAAACACTGTGTGTAACATAGGTTGCTGAGAGTTAAAATTTACTTTCCACACTACATTGACCACAGCACCCACAGGCACAGCTACAATGTCTTTCTGTGAATGGGACAGATTGCCATATGGATGCAGACACTGAACAAGCTGTACAACTCTTGGCGACAAGTGCCTAGGGGACTGTCCTATATTAGCACCACCTGTGCTGTGGAAAAATTGTGCTTTGGATTTGAAATGGCATTTAAAGAGCCATCAGAATATTATCTTTAAATGCGCATGCGGATAAGCACACACTGAAAATCAGATTAAAACAAATGTTCCATCAAGCATCTCTGTTCCTTAGGCACTTTCCCAAAGGAGTAGTTCTGTGTTTACACCAGTCTGAAAAGACAACAGCCAACATGCATAACCGTTTTTCCTTTTGTGGTCTTGTTCTCATTTCTCTAATGAGAATATGTTTTATGATGCCCACTTTTCTTACTCCAATAGTCTTTGTATTAACTCATTTCGTTTAGTAAAAACTCAATTGTACAGGCAGCAGCTTTCAGTTGCCACTGCTGCCAAACAGTTACCAATTTTGGTCTCATTTAGTAGCACTTCATTGTATCTGAAATATTTTATTTCTTATTGTGGAAATACATTATTAATATCTTCAGACATTTTGCCTCCAATAAACAAAGCATATATGATTACGGGTTAAACATAGAACAATTCCGTATCATAAAAATGAGCCTTTATTTTATACTTTCTTGCCACTTAAAACTACTGTTTGATAAGTAAGAAAAAAGTGGTCAGCTAGATGCACTTTGTATCAAAAAATATAAGGAAGGGAAGCAATTTTATATAACTGTGAAATAAACGAAAGAGAAAAGTCTTGGTATAATGAATTGAAGTAAGTTAGGAAATAAGCATTACAAACTCTAAGAAAAATTAATTTTATTTTAGGGAAAAAACTTAAGATTCACTTCCACTCTGATGCACAAGAGCTCACCTGCATTGCTTAAAAGAGGTTCCAGTTTTTGAAATCAGTTGTTTAGAAATTAACAACATGATCTTATGCATTTCTATCCAGCATTAAAAGTCACTGAGCCCAATGAGGATTATCCTAAGGCAAGAAAATATATATCTCCCTATACATGCCTGAAGACTGAGACCAGCCATGGAGGAGAATACATTGTGTGCAGATGTGGAAGAGAATCTTCTCAGCCATGTCACTCCAATGGTTGAAAGCTCTCCCAGTGGGGATCTGTCTGGTTTCATTGAGGCACCAGTAAAAATATGGGTATTTTTTAAAGCCTTTGGGTCTCACTGGTTTATCTCAGAATACTAATGCACATAGTTTTAAAACTGTTTCATTCTTTCAAACCTATTTTAAAATTTTAATCACATTGAATATGTTTTAAATCTGCTTAAAATATTTTTGTTGTTTTCAATTCCTTTAACTTATGCCACCTTGACATCTTTTGATGTAGGGAAGTGTCATGGAACCCAGTTACAGGGCTTTGGTAATTCAGCCCTGTAACTGGGAGTCATAACATAAACAATCCCAGGAGCACCTGGCAGAAGAAGATAGAATATGCCTGGGAACTTGGGGCCGAAAGTATAAACAATTATAATTGGTTTAGTGTGTGAAAATGGTAGTAATGTGATATTGGGGGTGGGACTTGATGATGATATTTACGTGTGGTGTTACGTAGCATCAAAAGTTATAAAAATAGTTGTATGTAAACATTGGGTCATTCCTGACTTTTCCAAAGTCATGTGTTCTTCAATAAAGATTGGATTTGAGAGCAGCCATCTCTGATCTGCGTTCAGACTGATCCTTTGAAGTGAGCAGGACAATTAAGTCAGGAATCCAGTTCTCACCCTCCTGCAAATTTGCAGTGAAGTGATAATGAGCAGGGAAGGAGATCAAAGCCATGACGGAGCAAAGGGGCCTCCGCTGGGAGCTCTGCCGTTGGCAGAAGAGACATTGCAAGCCATAGCTTCCTCTACGGGGTACCCCAAGCCGGACGGCGTGACCCAGAGGATTCCCAGAGGGGGAAGAGGCGTTCCGGCGGCGGCAGAAACCAGTTGGGGATCTGGAGGAAGCATGCCGGAGACCGTGGCCCTGCGGTTATCCATCCTGGAAACTCATTTATCCAGACTGTCGGATACCGTGGGGAGAATAGTGCCAATATTGGAAGAGAATCTCCCAAAAGAGCACATCCGATATGGCGCCGAGAGAGAGCCAAGCAAAGGAGGCGATTGGAGCCAGAGGGGACAGCGAGCTTCAACGCAGAGTCCCGCGGCGGCAAGGGACGAGGGAGACGAGGAATATTGGCAGGAGCTGGAGTTCAGAGACAGAATGGCACGCGAAGTGGAGCGCCAGCGAGCTCTGGGAACTCTGAGGCCGCCATCTCCAACAGAGCTCCCAACCCCCCGGATGGGCGTCGGGGTGGAAAGACCACTGGGGCCAGGGATCGGGTCCAGTGGATTAGCAGACGAAGGCGGAGAGGAGCAGGAGAGCCAGGAAGAGGAGGAGGATGTGCAGTACGACGGGGAAAGGCGAGATGCGGGGGCTACAGCGAGGCCAGTATGCGGATGGGGGGAGGGGCCGACAGCGGCGGCAGGATTTCGGGAGCCGCGCAGAATGACCACCGGAGTGGGGCGCGGCGTGATCCAAGGAAACCCGATGCAACCCTTCCCCATGCCTCCCAGACAGCATCAACGGGCCGCTGAATGGATGCCAAGAAGGGAAGATCTCAAGCTAGAATACGGAGGGGAATCAGCCGAACTGAACTTTTTTCTAATTAGCATCAGGGGATACATGGAAGACAATGCACACACATTCCCCTCCGAAGCAAGCAGGGTTCGGGCCATCGGCAACACACTAAAGAGAGGAGCGGCCAGCTGGTATGTGCAACTACATGCCAGACAGGACCCATGCCTGAGGTCAGTGCCCCGCTTCCTCGCCGCACTGGAAAACCGGTTCAGAGACCGGCTAGAGCAATTGAGAGCTCGAGACCAGCTTAGAGGAATAAAGCAGAGGGACAAAACGGTGCCCGAGTACGCAGAGGAATTCCTCCACCTCGCGGAAAGGGTACCAGAGTGGTCTGAAGTGACCAAAGTGGAATTATTTAAAGAGGGACTACGCCCCGAGATTTTCAGCTGGGCAGCGCACAGAGATGACCCCGAAACGCTCCAGGGATGGATTCAACTAGCGGGGCGCGTTGAATCCACCCTGGCCCAAGTAAAGCGCTTCAGGAGCAGCGGCGGCCAGCAAAGACCGGTGGCGAGAGGTCGAGGAGAAATGAGGAAGCAGGAAAGACCCGGAGGGAGGCCGGGGATTCCCTCCAGAGGAGACGACAACAAACCTAAACCGGGATGCTTTGTATGTGGGAAGACGGGCCATCGAGCAGCAGAATGCTGGGCACGGAAGGGGGAGCCGCCAAAACCCTCAAAGCCCAAGCCAGCAACCGGGAGGCGTGCGGAGGAGGAGGTGCGAGCCCCAGAATCTTCAGAAAAATTGGTGAGTCGGGACAAACGCATGATAGTAGTGCCAATCTGCCTCTCGGGGCTAGAGAATCGGGCCACCTGCAAGGCATTTGTGGATTGTGGTTGTTCCAGGAATATTATAACTCCAGAGTTAGCAGGAGCGTTGAAATGCCAGCAGATGGCGCTTGACTCCCCAATTGCGTTTTCGCAGCTAGACGGATCAGTTGCTACTGGGGAAGTATCTACAAAGGAAATACGGGAGGTCCCATGTAAAATAGGCAAATGGGAAGGAAGAATATCCTTTGTGATAGCCCCTATTGCCACATACCACGTAATATTAGGGATACCATGGCTCGAACAGGCAAATCCCGAAGTAGATTGGAGAGGAAAGAGCCTAGCATTTAAAGAACAGCAGACGCAATGGGAGATAAGCAAGATTGCAGAAGAGGAGGACGAGGGAGATGAAGAAGGTGAAATAGACCCACTGCTATTGCCACCTGAATACAGAGACTTTGTGGATGTGTTCAATCAGAAAGAGGCAAGTAAATTACCTCCCAAAAGGAATATAGAAGTAGAAATTGAAATAACCCCCGGAGCAAACTTACCAAAACCAAAAGTGTATCCCATGTCTGTGCAGGAGAAGGAGGAATTGAGGAAATACATTGATAAAAACCTGGCGCGGGGCTTCATTAAGCCATCCAATTCTCCTCTCGGGGCCCCAGTGTTATTCAGGAGAAAGAAAGACAACTCCCTAAGATTGTGCATTGATTATCGAAATTTAAATGCAATTACTAAGGACAATAAATACCCTATGCCCTTAGTAAAGGATTTAATTACCGTATTGAAAAAAGGGAGCATATTTACTAAACTTGATTTAATTGAAGCATATCATAAATTAAGGATCAAACCGGAGGATACTTGGAAAACTGCATTTTCCTGCGCATTCGGCCATTTTGAATATAAAATTTTACCTTTCGGATTAAAAAATGGAGGCGGGTGCTTTATGCAGCTTATAAATGAAATACTGCACCCATTGTTGTACAGAGGGGTATTCATATTTCTTGATGATATCTTGATTGTGACTGAAGATAAGGAAAAGCACGTGAAATTGGTCCGGGAAGTTTTGCAGAGACTAAGAGAAGCAAAGCTGTACGCAAAACTGTCCAAATGTGAATTTAATAAAACTCAAATTGACTTTCTGGGGTATCGGATATCTCCAGAAGGGTTAGCTATGGATCCAGCTAAAGTATCAGATGTAAAAGAATGGGGAGTGCCTCAAACAAGGAGGCAATTGCAATCGTTTCTGGGGTTTGCAAATTTTTATAGATCCTTCATAAAAGGCTTCGCGCAAATAACCGCACCCCTTACTGAACTTTTAAAAACAAAAGGGAAAGGAGAGACAGCAAAAGTAAAAGCTCCTGGCGCCAAACTAAGTTGGACGCCAGAATGCCAAAAGGCATTTGAAACCCTAAAAGAATGCTTCACAGAAGGACCCATTCTAAAACACCCCGATATCAGGAGCCCTTTC
Source organism: Anolis carolinensis (assembly GCF_035594765.1). NCBI lineage: Eukaryota > Metazoa > Chordata > Lepidosauria > Squamata > Anolidae > Anolis > Anolis carolinensis. Next base: position 46,667,189 of record NC_085842.1, read on the forward strand.
ATAATCCATTGCGATGCCTCAGACTGTGCGTATGGGGCAGTACTATTGCAAAAGGATCAAAATGGGAACTTAAAACCCTGTGGATATTTGTCCCGGAAGTTCAGCGAAACTGAAAAATGTTGGCCGATATGGGAAAAAGAGGCACTAGCCATATTAAAAGCCTTAGAATGCTGGCGACACTTTCTCGAAGGAAGCGGAATCCCATTTGAAATTTGGTCTGACCATAAGAACCTCCAGTATTTAAAGTCCCCTCGAAAATTGTCCCCCAAACAGATTAGATGGGCACAATACTTCAGCAGGTTCGATTTCCAATTAAAGTTTTTTCAAGGGAAGCAGAATGTCTTGGCAGATGCTCTTTCACGCATGCCTCAACACGAAGGAATACCCACAGCAAAAGAGGGAACAATATTCTCTGACAAACAATGGGGCTTAGCTGTCAGAACAAGAGCACAAACCCAAAAGGAGAACACTACTATGGTTGAACTCGACGGAAAAGATAATTGGGGAAACGAGCTGAAACAGTCTTATGAAGGAGACCAGTGGATCGCATCCAATGCAGAACAGGGGGAGCAGAAGGGGGGATTTTGGTTTGTGAACAAGAAACTGTATATCCCAGCAACATTAAGGATCAAGATTTTGCATCGTTTTCACAACAACCAGAGCGCTGGTCATACAGGAATTACAAAAACAACAAAAGCAATAGCAAAACATTGCTGGTGGCCAGGGATGAGGAAGGACATAAAAAATTATGTTGTTCAATGTGATGATTGTGCCAGAAATAAATCGAGAGGAGGGAAGCCAATGGGATTATTACAAACAGTAGCAGAACCTACCAGACCTTGGGAATGTGTAGCTATGGACTTTGTGGGGGAACTACCGGTTAGCAAAGGACATCGTTATATTTGGACAGTATTGGACCTGTTTTCTAAACAGGCCCACTTTATAGCACTGACGAAACTACCATCAGCCGAGAAACTAGCTGAATTGTACATAAACCACATTTACAAACTGCATGGATGTCCCAGTAGAGTGGTCAGTGACAGAGGAGTACAATTCACAGCAAAATTTTGGGAAAAATTCCTGGAAATGCTAGGAGCAGAAAGGAGTTTAAGTTCTGCTTTTCACCCCATGACAAATGGGGCGGTAGAACGTACTCAGCAGACACTTGGGCAGTTCCTTCGAATGTACTCTAACATGAGACAAAATGACTGGTCTCGGTGGTTGGCTTTTGCAGAACTAGCTTTTAATTCGACTATACATTCAGCAACAAATAAAACCCCCTTTGAAGTAGTTTACGGGTATGAAATACAGCCTCTGCCCCAGCTGCCAAGATGGACAGAGAATGAGGGAACAGAGGCAGGGAAATGGAAAGCGCAAATGATGGAATGCTGGAGTCAAGTGACTGCATCCTTAAAAGAAGCACATAAAAAGTATAAAGTATTCGCAGACAGAAAGAGGGTGGAAGGTGATAAATTGGAGAAAGGAGATTTAGTGTGGCTAAGTACCCAAAACATCAAACTGGGGCTACCTTCGAAAAAATTGGGCCCTAAATATATTGGACCATTTAGAATACAGGGTGTTATCAACGAGGTGACTTTCCAGTTGGCATTGCCAAAAAGTTTAGGGAAAATACACCCTGTATTCCATCGTAGCTTACTGAAAAAATATATGGGTACTTTGGACAAAATGGACACATAGAATTATTGTTTTGTTTCAGGCTTGTGATGAAAGAAGAACCGAAGAGGAGGACGAAGAAAAGGAGGGCACCATGTCATGGAACCCAGTTACAGGGCTTTGGTAATTCAGCCCTGTAACTGGGAGTCATAACATAAACAATCCCAGGAGCACCTGGCAGAAGAAGATAGAATATGCCTGGGAACTTGGGGCCGAAAGTATAAACAATTATAATTGGTTTAGTGTGTGAAAATGGTAGTAATGTGATATTGGGGGTGGGACTTGATGATGATATTTACGTGTGGTGTTACGTAGCATCAAAAGTTATAAAAATAGTTGTATGTAAACATTGGGTCATTCCTGACTTTTCCAAAGTCATGTGTTCTTCAATAAAGATTGGATTTGAGAGCAGCCATCTCTGATCTGCGTTCAGACTGATCCTTTGAAGTGAGCAGGACAGGGAAGGATATAAATAAACTATATCTATACACAAATAAACCTAACTAAATAAAAGTTTATCAGAGTAGTCTGAGAAAACAATGTGCCATATAGGTGCTACCATGTTGAACTTTAATTTTTAGAAGAGTAATATCAATGAGGGCTATTTGAACTAGTTCCCTTATTTCCTGACATTTGTACAATAATTATTGCCCATCCTCAATCAAAATTTAGATATTTCTCTGTTCTTCTGCCTTCCCTGCTCATTTTGAACACTTAATGTTCATTATACCTCCAATTTGGGGGGGGGGGGGGGTGTCAGTTTCATTATTACTACCCACACAGTTAAAATAGTCTTATTGCCTTTTCATTGCCAAAGTTAAGCATTTAAACACCCCTCTGATTTAATTTTGGGGGTTAAACATGTGCTCAAATACTTCCATTTGAAATCAAAGTGTCAAGTGGATGATAAAAAATGGACTACTACACCTATTATTTAATCTTGAGGTGGGGTGGTAAACCTCTGAATTTGGCTTCATGGGCTTGGATAATAAAGTCTGCTTAGAACTCATGCTATAGAATTACATCCAGCCCTTTTATATGTGTATCTATTTCGGTAGTAAGTAATCGGCAATCAGTATGCAAAAACACCACTTAGTTGTGTTAGAGGCACATGTAAGCATCTTGGTGGCAAGAAATGGGTGGCAATATACAAAACATGTAGAGATTTCTGTTGGGCAGATGGAAGCATAAAACAATACATATGCTAACATTTGGAAAAGTTCTGTTCGGCGTCTGCCAAGGCTCACCCAATTTATTCTAAGTGCCTTTGGATATATTGCTCTAGATACAGTGCTTACAAAATGGTACGACTGATCATTATTATATCTGAACAGAAACCAGTGAACCATTATAGTTCAGATTTTCTTCTAGTGTCAGGTCAGATTCCTGAGAACTATACAGTGACAAACCTAACACACTCATCCAGAGGGGAGCCACGTGGTATAACAATTACAGGTTGGTTAGCTTAACATCATGACTCGAGGATGCAAGGTGGGAGGAGGCGAAGAAATGAAGGGGAGAAATGAAGAGGAATAATTTTGCAGGATTTATCATGGGAATAAACTAGAAAGCATAATGTGATTAAAGATCTTCAGCATGGACTGATGAGCAATGGGTCAGAATTAATTAATTTGTTGAGTTCTTCAAAAATATGATTGCCATTTTAAACACTGCAAGAATGTAGGGGGGCACTATAAAACTAGATTTCAGATGGTGAAAAATACATAAGATTTCCAAAAAGGTTTTACATTTCTTTTAAAATCTCACACACAGGATTAAATGGGGGAAATGATTTTTTAAAAAAAAGATATTCCGACTCAGAAAATAACAATACACATTTCTTTAGTGTTAATGAAGAGGGCATTGAATATATTTGGGGGATTTCAGACAACATTTTTACACAAAGAAATCTGAATGAGATTTGAATGGGAGACCAAATGTCATAGAAAATGACCATCAGTTTTGGAGATGTTTTTCCCCCAAACAAGATAATTGAGTGGGAAGATTTAGACCAGCTAGCAAAAAAAGTGAACTTCCTTTAGACTGTCAGGTTTTCTAAGGCCTTCTGCATATGGTCCAATTATTTAATAGATATGATTAGAAAGGATGCTGCTCTGTATTATATTAAAAGAAATAAACATATAGCTAATTGCTAAAAAAAAAATCTATTTTTTTTTTTTTAAAATCAACAGCACCTTATTGGTACAGATGGGAAAACACTTATAGGGACTAAATTGGAAATCAAATAAATTCTTTAAAGCTTGCTTTTTAAGGCGGTTCTAAAATTCCTTCCTCAGGCTGGTCAGGGTATCTCCATTAGCCTTCAATATTACTAATGCAGTTCTCTTTTTTTACTTGCTATACGTGTATGACATCGCATTGTGGATGAAGTGCCATCATAAAAAAAAGATGGAGGAGCAAAAGAAAAGGACAGCTAACATCCATAACAATGAGTTCCGATGGGCAAGACTATAATTTTACACATTCATCCACATGTTGTGACCTTCTCCAAACAACACTGGCTTCCCGTGAGCCTCAGAGAATGAGCAATCTTACTCTACTTTGTTGTGTACATCTTGCCTTTTTCTCAGCTCTGCAACTCAAGGTAACTTCTAAAATATTTTAAAATATTGAGTTGGGGTACAACATTGCTAAAAACACATAATCAGCATAAACATTATATAAAATACACATATTAAAACATAATTCACTCAAAAGTACTAAATACTAAGTGTCTTAATAGCTTGGTGGCTTTTAGAGCACTAGTACCCTGAAGTATCTATCTAGAGAGAAATTCTTCCTCGCTCATTATACTTTAACAGGTTGGGAAAATGTGGCCTCAATCTTTTTATATCAGTCCCCCAAACTCCCTGACAACGAAAGTCATTTTTTAAAAATATGGGTGAAAAAATATGGATAAAACTGTCCAAATGCCACCTAGAAACAAGCTGCTTATCAAAATATCTTACTCCAACTCCAAGAGGTGGCAGGAAAGACCTCTGTTTGAAACGCTGGGATTTCACTCCCAACTAGACAGCTGAGGTAGATGGACAAGTAATCTAATTTACAAAAGGAAATGAGCTACACCAGCATTATCAAAGATGCCTCCCAATATCATTAAAAACAGCAGATATAACTAAAACCTTATAATTTTAATTCACTATTTTCCCGTGAGTTACTTCATATTTTCCCATGAGTTACTTCATAGAAGGTTGCAACTGATGCTTCCACTAGTAATGGAAAGTAATGCATCCTTCCATCTGCCTCCAGTTATTCTAAGCCAGGTTTATGATCCTTGAGGGAAATTTGCATGGGCTCTGGGCCAGAGGAAATAGGGAGACACATATCTCAGCATTTGACTGAGCAACTAGTAGTAAATAATGGATCAATAGGTGAGTGAAGAGCTTCATGCACATCTGGCCTGTGTGTATACAGATTCCATGTATCTCTGAAGTACATATGGGATAATGCATATTTTTTAAAGTAAGTAATTAGTGCACAAAACTTTATTTTCCATTTGATTTTCTCATAACCTGCCCATGAACCCTGGATTTTAATTACTATAACCCATTTTAATTTAACTGCCATATGCATTGCATTATTTACAGTTACACAAATACAGCTTGTCTATAAACAGAAACATAACTCCTTCTGTGTCATTTGTGTGCATAAAAGGGTGTGAGATATCCCCCTCCAATTTGGGGGGTGGCAAGTTTTTAAAATAATAGTAACAACAACAATACTACCAGAGATTATTTTTTCTCCTGACTGGCAGTTAAACACTCCTCCTTGCAGAGAACCAAATGCTGATAAGATGAAAGGTTTACATACTAGTTAATGCCTCACTTTTGCTTATTCTTAGTGAATGCATGTATCTATAGTTAAGCATTTCCCTTAGGGCAGAAACGGCCAGGTTAGGTTTATCACACTGAGCGAATTTATACATATGTATAATTGCACAATAAACATTATTAAATTGTCTGAACCAAATCAAAGCATGGAGACATGCAGTCAGAGCTGAATGCTAACAATGCTGAATGCCCACGACCGTGCAGGGAAAAAATACTTAACAAGCCGTGATTTCAGCTTTGGTGTCCCCATGACAAATTGCAAAAAAAGGTTCGCCTTTAAACAAAGTTGAATATTGATAAAGGTTTCCACACAGCACAACAAGGAATATGGTCTCTACTGCCAATCTTTACCAATGAGTGCCTCCCACCCCTAGGACTCAGGGATTTACCCTGAATGTTTTAATTATAATTTCCCTTGTATATGACAAATTAAAGAGGAGAGTAGGAGTGTCATGCCAAAGCACATTATTTATCCCCTTAGAAGATTGCTGTGCACCAAAACCCATAGCTGTCATTGCCACTGATGCAACTTACAAATCTGGGTCCAATAGGAAACAAAATGAGGACACAAAATACATTTAAAAAAAAATACAAATAAAATGGAAGCATTAACTCAGGCTTAACCCTCCATGGGGAAAACACATACAAAAGAAGATCTTGGAATCTGCCTTTCCTTTCAAATTCCTCTTCAATCGGATATTTTCCTTGGAGCCTGACTCTGAAGATCTGCACTGAAACAAATCTGCAAATTTATTCCTTGTTCTTATTCTTTTTTCGTTACTTGTCAACTGGTGAAACTTTTGCTTGATAGCTTTTGGAGCACAGGGTAGTCACTCTCACACACAAACATAATAAACAACTGACCCTGGAGGGAGGGGTTATGATGTTCGTAGATAGGACTCAAGAATGTCCCCAAACTAGATTTATATTTTTAAGCTTTAGGAAATGTTGTAGGTCTCCATGATAGAACTAAGGTGAGAAATTTCAAAAATGCTCACTTCTAAGCAAGTGCCATCAAAAGAAACAAAAATGTGAGTCTTGTTAAGAGACAGAAAATTAATGAAGCTAAATTTCATCAATAAATACCCTTGTGGGCCAATTGTTGTAGAATTATGCAATTGTGCAGATACTGATTTCACATATATAAATAAGTGGTCAAGTAAAACATAGTAGACATGAATTAAAGGCAACATAAAGAACAGATATGAGCTAGTCCCAACTAGAGTAGACTCAGCGGGATCTTGGTAAATCAATATGAAAGTTCCATTAATTCAATGGGTTTAATGTAGTTGAGACTAACAATTGCATTTGGGGCAGCAATGGCATAGAAGGAAAAAAATCCCAGGTTAGTCCTAACCCAGTTCAAAGGTTACATTTTTCCCATGACATTACCCACAATATTGTTAAAAAATTACTAACTTCCAAAAGCTAGGCCCCCCCGTGGCACACTGGTCACAGAATAGAGCACATTCAATGAGTACTTCAAGCACCTCTGCACAAGCAACTAGAGGATGCTATTTGGAGAAGGCAGCAGGCAGGTTCAAGCCACTGATTTCATGAATATCAAACTTTGGAGATAGCCAGAACCCAGGCACTATGAGAGAGGGCAAGTTAATAGAGGTGGGAGCAAGCTTGTTTTCTGCTGTCTTTGAGATAGCGGAACAATGGCTTCAAACTACAGGAAAGGAGATTCCACCTGAACATTAGGAAGAACTTCCTCACTGTGAGAGCTGTTCAGAAGTGGAACTCTGCCCCGGAGTGTGGTGGAGGCTCCTTCTTCAGAGGATTTCAAGCAAAGGCTGGATGGCCATCTGTTGGGTGTGCTTTGAATGCGATTTTCCTGCTTCTGGCAAGGGGTTGGACTGGATGGCCAGTGACATCTCTTCCAACTCTATGATTCTATGATTCTAGGTGGCTTGATAAATTACATGGGCAGATTATTTCCAAATGCATGCTATGTTTTCTTGGCTCTTCTCTTCTTTTTCCTTTCCTGTAATTATGCTGGCAGAGCTAAGATCCTACCTGACTGCTGGGGTAATCAAGAAAAGTCCTTATTTTCACATTCCATATCCAACAAAGATAAGGTAAAGACATCTAAGCATTAGCTTTAAAGAGAGCAATTGCCCCCCTCACTTTTATTGATTAGATTTGTCAAAACAGGTATATTTAGACAAACTTCAAATCTCATTTAACTCCTGTATACTGACTCTGACTGTTGTAACACATATTAATCTAAATTCTTCTTCTCAATTGGATGCCTGTTTCTTTTAATTATTTTATACTGTAACATTTTAACTTGCAATCTCCTTAAGTTGACAAAATTGCCAATGAATAATAGCAGAAATACAAAATGTCCAACACATTCTATTTTTTAACTGACATATCTAGATGATATTTCAGCCAGTTCCCTGATCCCTCTATGAAACAAGGAAAAGACTCAGGCAAAGTTATGTTATTACTTGTAATTTGGCTGAGGTAATCGGGGTGCCAATTGGAGGACAAGTAACACAAAATGCAAATGGATGAAGAAAACCTTTTAAATCATGCAAGAATTAAATAAGCAAAACAGTGTATTCAACCACAGACTTAAGATCATGCTCTTGAACTGCTATAATATCTAGGAAGAGAAGGCTGAGTAGCTGATCTGCAAATGCAATGAACAGCCCCTAGTAAAAAAAGGACAGTCATAAAGCCATGGCTAAAGAATGTCTTCCTGAAACTCCAAGCATTTCACACACTACTGGCTTGTTGTAATTTTGGAGCCATTTCCAAAGTTAGCTTCATGTACAGCATGTTGCAGTAATCCAAACAGGATGTAACTAAGGCATGTAGCATCACTTTGGCTGGATCATATATTTCCAGGAATTGGCATCACTCATGTACTAGCTATAACTGTGCAAACACACTCTTGGTTCAGGACTGAAGCAAGAAACACGCCAAAACTGCCTTGAAGATTTCCTACTTTTTCTGAAGAATACTTTGCTTCTATTTTTTTAAATGCATTTTATAATGTGTTTAATTTAAATAAATCCAACTGATGATGATGAAAATGATAATGGTGTTTTTAACGTATAAACACTTTTGTAATAAAAATAAAGGCTGAATCAATGCATTTTTCTTTAAGAAATTTTGCAACAATAGTTCAAAAGTTGATTTATATGGTATAAATTTAAAGCACAGTACAAAACAAAAAGAAATCCTAAAAGATATTTTATTCCTTATTTTCTCTGTGTGACATTTGTTCTTTTTTTTCTTTTTTTTTGGTTTGGTTCGTTGCTTGTAACATTTGTGTTGGTGAAAAGGATCCAGTGAAGACACCAAAGACACTCAAACACAACATTGTAAGACTACTTAACAAGCCACAGTTAAGTTCCCAAACACATTTTAACCTCCTTAAGACATGCACTTCAACAGGACTATATCCCCACATCACAGTAATTTAGCGTCAATGTGACAAATGAAACTAGAGCAACTGAGTAGCTGGAGCTCAAATGAAAAGTTCATATACTTGTCACTCACAACACTGTTCTGGAAAAGACGAGGAAGGAGGGATGGGGGGAGCTCAAAAGTCATCAGCTTCACTAACCACATCAAAATCCAGCAGTGGTTCAGCAATCAGAGAATCGAAAGAACAGATTAATATTAAGTGGGATGTGCAATAAAATGTCACAATGCACAGTGCTCCTTCCTCTTGCTTGTGCCAACCAGCTAACTACTGTTAAAATATGCCCATACTCTCTTTGTTTAAGGACCTCGAAAGAAGGAGAGTCCACCACCTTTTGTGGTAGTGTATTCTAGTGTTACAGTAAGCTGGTTCTTCCAAATATTTATGCAGAATCTCTTGTACATGTTTTTAACTGAAGTTATGTATGGTATTTAAATTTACTTTCGTACCCTGACTCGATCAGTAGGGAGAGGCAGGGAAAGAAGGAGGGATTGGATTCTCTAGTACAGTGGTTCTCAACCTGGGGTCCCCAGATGTTTTGGCCTTCAACTCCCAGAAATCCTATCAGCTGGTAAACTGGCTGGAGTTTCTGAGAGTTGTAGGCCAAAACACCTGGGAACACACAGGTTGAGAACCACTGCTCTAGTACATAGAGATCTACAATTCTGGTATCACTACAGGTTCAGCAATGGAACCAATGACCTAAAGAGGTGGTGGGATTTCATTCTATTCACTATGAAGCTAGACAGGTATCTGAAGGAGATGCTCTAGTTGAAGATTCTACATTGAAAACAGGATTGTTCTTGATGCCCCATGAGGCCAATTATCTGATTCCCCGATTATTTGAAGAGCTATGCACATAGCCTACTCTGATTAAGCGGTCCAGCAGGATACAATCGCACATGGTACTAAAAGCACGAAGAAAGCCAAAAGAAGTCTCCCTCGGGGTGAGAAGGGCGGGGTAGAAATAATAACAACTTTGGCCCGAAACTTCCCCGTTTCAATGGTCACATGGTTTTAATTGTTTTAATTTGATTTTGATACCGGCTTTTATTTGTGTTTTATGTTTGGTTTTTACTACATGTTGTATTATATGTGGCATCTATTCTGCCATTGTGTAAGACCGCTCTGGGTCCCCCTGGGGGAGAAGAGCAGTATATAAATAAAATAAATAAAAGTAAATAAATAAATAAGAACCAAGAGAATTATAAACAGATTATCATCTGACATGTATTCACAGGCTATGGCAGTTCCAATCCGAAAAAAAAAAAAACTAAGCCAGAACTAATTTGATCCAGAAAATGCATTTCTTTCAATTAGAGGTGTGGATGAAGGTAAAGTTAACAGCAAAATATCCCAATTTCTAGACCTTGCTAGAGTATGATTCCATGTTACAGAAGCAGCTATTTTTGCATTTTTGTAGTTGGGGCAATCAGCTTCAGAAATGCTTCAAAAACAGAGCTATTCTGTTAGCCTTATTCCCTCCTTCTAGCATAAGAGAATTTTGCCAAGCCTTGCAGAAGAAAGCTACATACTTTTCAATCATGGTATCACAGCAGGATGCCATGGGAATTGTGCTGTACTCCTCCTTAGCTTTTAGCACTGGGAAACAACATACTGCCATATCACTACATCACGCTGGTGCAGTATGCCTATTGATGATCATGATCCTCTTTGGAGCATCAATGCAAGAAAATGAAATACACTGCTTCTCAATTATCAGAAGTCCGTGTTTTGCTTTTCTTTCTTTTTAAAACTTCTTTATTGACATAAATACCCTGGCTATTTCTTCCTTGCCTCCTTTTGAATTTGTTAACCTCCCCCCATATCATGGCTAGGTTACCTGATTACTTAAAGGAGTTTAAAGAAAGACAAAGAGAGTGTGCACAAAAGACTAAAGAGAGATTGTTCCAAGCCACAGATGGGAAACTGGTGGCTTTCCAGATATTGTTTTATTGCATCTCCCATCAGCTCTTGCCATCACAACCAATTGCAAGAGTTGAGGGAATTGCTGCCCAACAACATCTGGAGGAATACAGATTATAACAATCATTTACTAATTTACTATTAAGAAGGACCATAATAAAGTCATTCTAGAACTATATTTTCAAAAAAGGTCAATGGACATCTAAATATAATTTGTATGCAGCTTCCCACTGAATTTTAGGTTGTATTTATTTAACAAGGTATAAATTATTTGTTTAAGTGTGAAATCAAGTAAGAAAAAAGTCAGAAACCATAGTTAAAAATAAATTCAGACCATTTCCAGTCATACTCAAAATAATATTGAAGTAGCTTTTCCTAGACTTTTTATAAAGACTACTAAAATTGGCTTCTTAGCCTTAAGAATCTGAAATATTTTCCATTCTTCTTTGTTTAAGAGAAGCTTCACATTCTAGTAAACTGCCTCGAATTTTAGTTTGTTTCATTCCTCACATCATCCTAGACCTTTTAGCCATAAAATTAAACCAGATTGCTGCCTTGTGCAATTATTCCATTCCCTTCAAACATACATACCTTTTACCCTAGAGCATTTTCTTTGTAGTATTCATATGTTCCGCTGAATGCACAGAAGTACAGACAAACATCCCCCCTCCTCCAAAAAGGGCTTCTAAACACACTGAGTTTTATGTATCATATGACATCTAGGCAGGCACCACATCGCCTGACAAGACAGCAACAGAAACCTTAAGTGTCTCTGTCGGCATTCTTCAATGTACACTTGCCTGCTCTTTTTATGGACAGAGATGTAATTTTATTACAGGGTTTCAAACTATTGGTGCCAACCTCAAATATATCAAAGCAAAGGAAAACAACTTGTAGCCCATGTATGCTTTAACTAGGAGTCATCCGACTTTTTACATTATGGTGAATTTGAAAAGGATTTTTAACATTTTACCGAACATCATCAATGATACCACCCACATTTTATGAATTTCATTAGGGGTTAGATCTGCTTGTTTTAGCCTAACAATAAAGAATTGTGGCAGTGTTTGTTTCCAAGGGTTCTCTCAAAGCTAATTTCAAAGCATTATATTGTCGTATATAACAAGCTGTAAAGAGATTTAAAGAGATGTTCATTCTACAATTATTTTTAAAGAAAGAACCTGTTTTTTTAAATGCAGCAAGCATAATTTTCTCCCTGAGTTTTAGAATTTACAAAATAAATTTCTGTTTCAAATGAATGAAAGCACTGCTATTGGATTCTAACATATAATACATCTATTGAATTCCTGGAAACAGTGACTACATCTTGCAATATGGTGCAGAACAAACAGCATCAAGGTAAGTGTTGTAGTTGGGCCAAGGGGCAGTTCTGGTACTACTGGTAAAACTGCTAGTAGGAGGAAAAGGGATAATGGTGAGCAGGTGTTTGATGAGGAACAGCAAGTAAAGCGGGTTCGGGAAATACTTATGGCTCCTTCTGAGGATGAAACGTTTGAAGGGTTCTCTAGTGAAGAGGAGTCAATGCTGGAAGATGATGGGTTAACAGAAAGTAGAGGAACTAAGAGGTCAATTCGGGAGCAAGAGTCAGATGAGGAAAGGGAAAGGAAGAAGACCTGGGATATACTTACTGCTCCCACGGAAGATGAAATGTTTGAAGGTTTTTCTGGGGATGATGGGTCTGGGAGTGGGATGGAAGATGCTGCAGGTTGGACTCAAGTAAATGTGTGTGCAGAACCAGTTTCTGAGGGTGCATCAGGAGACTGGCAAACTACTGGTCCACCAGGGACATGGGGAGATCTAAGTCTTGAACAAAGATGGAGTGATTGGAGGGCTGATGGGCGAGGTTCACATATGAGATCAAGATCAGCTGTGGATAATGATGACAGGGCGGAGGCCTCATCATCATCGGACTCCGAGGTGTAAGTTAAAAGTGGAATTGGAAGTGACGGTCCCTTGCAGAAGACAAGGTGTCGTTTTGGGACATTGCTTTGTCGCTTCCTGTTCTCCTTGGTTCCTGGCTGTACAGCTTCGTGTTCCTGAATTGGTGTTGGCTCCTGATGACGACAACGTTCGTTCCTGGTGTTCCTGGCTTCCCTCTGGCTCCTGAATTCGTTTTTGGCTCTTGATGACGACAACGCTTGTTCCTGGCTTCCCCGTGGCTTCTGAGTTCGGTGTTGACTCCTGACGACGATAACGCTCGTTCCTGGCTTCCCTTTGGCTCCTGACGACCACGCTCGTTTCTAATTTGGCGTTCGCTGGCTTCCTTTTGGGTTTCTGGATTCGGCTTGGCTCCTGACGACGGCGTTGCTCACTCCCGGCTTGGCGTGTGTTGGCTTCCTGCTGGTTCCTGAATTTGGCTTGGCTCCTGATGACGGCATCGTTACTTCTGGTTTGCTCCCCTGTTGGTTCTTGAATTTGGCTTGGCTTTTGACGACGGCATTGCTACTCGCTGTTGGCTTTCTTTTGGGTTTCTGGATTTGGCTTGGCTTTTGGACAACGGCATCGCTTGCGATCACTACTGGTGAGCGTTTTGACTCTTCCTTGGCCCTTTGTGCAGTAGCAGGGCGTGACTCTAGTTCCAGTGAATGTTTGGTTGAAGTTAAGTCAGATTATCCGGCCAGATAATCCGGATTATTTTCTGTTCCGGCTTTTGCCTTTTTTTTTTGCAACAAGGACATTTACTTTTGTTGGGAACACTGAATTTAGGGGTTTCTAAGTTCAAAATATCATTTCATAAACATTTGTTAACTCTACTTATTGTGTGTGGCCCTTTAAGAGGAGGCTGAGTCCCGACAGTAAGAAAGCACATCTAAGGCTCCTTCTACACTGCCATATAATCCAGATTATCCAAGTAGATAATCCTCATGATCTACTTTGAACTGGATTATATGAATCTACACTGTCATATAATTCAGTTCAAAGATGATAATCTGGATTTTATATGGCAGTGTAGAAGGGGCCTAAAACACCATCAAAATCTGCAGCTCAGTTCTGCAAGAATATATACAGGTGAATTGTACTGCAGTCACAGAATCTGCACAGGCTAGTTGTGTTGGAATGTGCTTGAAAGAATGTTAGAATGCACTTAAAACAGGCATGGGCAAACTTCAGCCCTCCAGGTGTTTTGGACTTCAATTTGCACAATTCCCAACAGCTGGTAGGCTGTTAGGAATTGTGGGAGCTGAAGTCCAAAACACCTGGAGGGCCAAAGTTTGTCCATGCCTGACTTAAAGGAATGCACTTCCACACGGGTCCAAAACTCATGATGAGCTTCGGATTAACCTGAGGCATCTGAACACCGCCACAGGTTAATCTGGATTAATCCAGAGTAAACCGGGATTTCCTAATTTACTTTGGAATTAAAAAAAAAAACACTTGAAAAGTTCCAGATCCTACTGTATGGTCCGGATCTTTTCAGGTTTTGGGCCTGTAGGGATTTACTTCTGGACAATCTCCATTGCCATCCTGGTTCTTTGGGCTCTTACAGCCCAAAGGAGTGTGATGGCACCCCCAACCCTCCTGGTAAGTTTAGAGGGGAAACTGGGGGAGGGGGCTGGCTAGATGACATCCCCCTGCAAAATCCTGGGGTTTGGAGCTTTTATGTGGCCTCAATCCCAGTTCCTCTCAGGATTTTGGCCCATCTGGAAGGGCCCACAATCAACCTCCAATCACTTATTGAATGCAAGCATGTCTCCAGTCCAACCTTTCTACATGTGAAAACACCAAATGACACCAAATATGTCTCCTCATCCTTATCAATGGTGCCTACAAAATGTTACTTTTCTCAGACAACACCCTTCAATAAACTAATCCTCCTCCTGGTACTAATAGTCTGCATTGATGGGCCCTCTTACTTACACTAGGTTGAGTGACAAGAAGAAAGGACAAAAGGAAGAAAAGTAAAAGACTCAAATCTGTTCATCCTTTCCCTTGCTTACCTTTCATGCCAACATGCTTTCCTCACCCTCCTTTTAGCCACAAAGATGGTTAATGGGTCCAGAATGTAACCAAAAGAGCATGCACAGAAGAATCCCAGGAGATGCTTTCCATTTCTTATAGCAAGCAATGTTTTATTCTATTGCAGAAAGTTCCTTATTCTTTTGCATTTGATACATACACACAAACACTGTGGATTATGATTTTCTCTCGCCTTTTGTTACATGCTGAAAGCAGCCAAAAGAGTTTTAGTACATCTCATTCTACACAAAAATTCTGTATTTTTGTATGATAAGCAAACATATTTCGTTTGACAAGACATGAACAAATGCACACCAACAAAAACAGGACCAGGTCTTCCTTGCCTAAGTAACAGACTATATACGATATCTTCATTTTTTTTAAATGTTCTTTAAGCATTTTACATGCATACATGACAGCTTTGTTTTGTTCATATAAGAAAGGCACAAGATGTGCTTATATGCCTGCCTTACCAACATTCTTTCAAATGTCTTTTCATTACCCAGGAAGTAAAAGAACTCTTGACTCGCCTATAAACAAGCTAGTGAAAGAAATAAACAGGGGCAAACACCTGACCTTTCCCTATCCTGCCCGATAAAACGATTGTTCGATCAAAATTAAGAAGGATTGTAAATCCCATTATTCTGAGCTCTCATTCTAACAATAAAAGTTTGTAGAAATGACACCAAAGATTCAATTATTAGGTCATATCCAGTGTACCTCTGCTGGTGGAAGACTCTCTTATCCAGAGGAATGCTGAGGGAAGGATTTTTGACAATTGCCCTCAAAGCCTTTTTCCACCCTATACTCTTCTTTAGAGCATTAGGGGAACCCTTCAGAACAGAAAAGGAAATGATGCAGGATTGCTGGGCCAAAATATTTCCCTTAGAAGGAGTAATAGTGGATGTAATTGCGTGTTTTTACAGTAGTATGTTTCTTGTTATTTTAAAACAAACTTACATTTTATTCCAAAAGAGAGATTTTTAAAAAAATGAAGAGCCTATGCATATAATTTAGACCCAACTACTTAACACCTAAATTGCTTATGTCAATTTGTGCATGAATACAAATGACCAAACACGGATGAAAATACAATTATTACAAACAAATATTAATAAGCAAGTCCCAAAGGAGTTATATATTCTATGCAACCAGGCCCGGGAAACAATCTGACCACAGCCTTTTTGTATCGGCTGTAGTTTCTAAACATTTTCCAAAAGCAAGGCCATCTAGTGTGTGTTACAATAAACCATATGGTATGTAATCGAGGCATATATCACAGTGGCTAGATTACATATTTTTCACAATAGGAGCAGCTGTGCATAAGTTTTAATTGTTCATGTAGATTCTTCTACCACTAAAACTTGGATATCTAACTAAGACTTTATAACAAGCATTATCATCAAATCAGGGTTCCAGGTTTGCCAGTCACAGATACGACAGAAACTGAGAGCTATCATGGTTTGATTTTGGTTTAACAGGAAACACAAGAAGCCAGAAACCCTAGTCTGGAAAACCTATTGTATTCAATTCATGGTCATTTCAGCTCATCCTGTTAATAGAAAAGCCAAGAAAGGATGACTGAGTCACATGCACAAACATGAATGATAAGCTAAGATTCTCCATAATTCTGCCTTATAATTGTTTGTGCATACAACTAATACACATGTCCTATCCACAACACAACACAAAATCAAATGAAATATTCATCATATTACTGCTGGTGGGCAATTGGGAACAAAAGTACAATATCCAGTCAAGTAGAAACCATAACTTTTGTAGAAGAGGTTTCTTATTAGAAAGAATGGAAACATATGAGAGTAATATGCATAACATCATGAATGTCTCATTTGAAAAGCACATTAATGTTCTATAGACCCATTCACAACTGCAATGAGGGACAAATTCATATGGGTCAAAAACAGAGGCAATTTGTAGCATCCCAGAAATTTGTGTGGAATTCACATGAGAGCAGGACCACCTCTCTCGTGCTACCTTTTTCTTAAGAAATTATACATAAGCACAAGAATCAAAACTTCTCTTGTGTGAACTATCTCAAAGGTGTAAGAGAAACGGCTGTGACCAATCAATATTCCCTTGACTTTGAAGATATCAACACTAACACAAACGTTATACTGTATAGTCTGCATTCTCTAGATCTGTGATTTCAACCAATCATGGTTAATCGTGCCCCACATGACTGAATGGCAGTGACATCAAGACAGACATGCTGAAGAGTGCACATTCATGCTGCCACCATTTTATAATATTGGACATAATCATTTTTTGTTTTTCATATCTGTGTTGGTTCCCAGCATCAAACACCCATGGGTATGGTGGACCCACTATAACTGAAATGGATTCCCACTGAAAGATCATGTTTGCAGCCTTTGGTTCCCCTGGATCTATTTGCCACTGGTGGTCCAAATGACTTTGGTAGCTTGGAGAGCCCTTTATCAGCTTGGACAGGGATAGCCTCGCAACAGAGGTTGGGGCATGGATAATCTGAAGGCTGGACTGTTGTAATGTGTTCTAAGGCTACTCTTAAGTCTGATACAAAACTGTGAATGGACAAGAATTTTTCAGCTAGATTTTAAAGCAGGGCAAGCTAATGACCCAAAATAACTTGGTAACTTTGGTTGTCTACCTTGTCCTCTTCCTAGTTCACTTTACAAGTTAGATACACTTTCTCTGTTTAATCCTGACTAGTATCTACTTTGCAGACCATGTGAAGTGTGTATATTGATTTGTGCTATGTGCATTTCATGTTTTACTAATACATACATGTTTGTGATTTCTATTATCAGAGGTATACAAATACCTGTAAATAAAAAATTATATACCTAAAATATAGTCAACCATTTCTGAATTAATATTTTGCACATAGTCATGTAATAAGAATACTGTGCTAGTGTTTTCTCTTTGTGTAAGGCTGTTGTCTCATACAAAATCCAACAAAATGGGAACTTCCAAAATCTACGACTGTAGCAGCATAACTTGAAGAGCCAGCACATCCAAACCCCAAACCTTTGTTCTGAATTTCCCTGAAGGAGGACTATTAGGATGTGAGATAAACTGCACTGCAATTAATTTTTTTCTGCTCATCTGTCCTATTGTCCTTTTATTTTTATTGTATTGTATACATATAAAAAACTAGAATATTTGTAAAAAAAGGCAAGACTGCATTTTTGCTACCAACCCAGCTTTTTTAAAAAAAGGAATACTCTGTATATTGATAAATTTTCACTTACCTCTCCCTTTTAGGAGTGTGGACTGATAGCTGTCCATTTGTTGAGGCATGTGGGTTTATTATTAAGGAGGTCTTAGAAGAAGCTGAGGAAGAGAGACACGTTGTCGACAGGTCCAAGCTACTGTGGTTGTTGCTTACAGCTTCCTCTGCTGTGTGAGAACCTGTCACTTCTTTCCAGAGTTGCTGTAGTTCAGTTGGAATCATGCCTAAAATAAAATGGAAAGAATTAAAATCAATTAATTACTAATTTTGCTACCCTCAAGGAGTAATTAAAATCAACGTCAATAAACAAAACAAAATGCAGAAGGCTGTTTTTCAAATTTGAAGGCCCAAATGCCAACTGTTCTCTTTCTCTGTACATAATACACACACACACACACACACACACACACACATTAATATTCCGTCATCCCAAATTTAAAACAGACTCAACATCCCTGCAGTTGTTACTTTTGATGCATAGCAATGACAAGGTGGATGTTGAACTGTACAGCCTAAAAGTTTTAATGTAAATATTTGTGTAGATCCCGTGAATGGTTGGTTTAGAGTCCAATGCCACCTTGAGTCCCCTCAAGTGAGAAAGGCGGGGTAGAAATGCTATAAATAAATAAGGAAGGGGCTGTGCTTTCTATAAAATTTTAGAAAGGAAAGGAGAGCTGGACCTCTCTGAGAGTAGTGTGCACTAGTCAAGTAGATTGTTATCCATGTGTTAATTGTTTTTTCACTCATCAGGGAAGAACATAAGAAATGGTTTCTGGAGACACTGAGGGGACTGTTAAATTATGGATTGAAACTGTATTTGATTCATATTGGTCTGTTTTCATTAAATATATGTTAGAGAGTGATAAAAAAAATACAACCCTTTTGGTCAGGAATTTTGGATATGACATTTGTTGATTGGTTGACTCATAAATTTATGGCAGAGGAAACGACACTTGTTCAGGCCTAGGTGTTGGGGTTAAGTGTTAAGTATTTTGTATTCTGTTTAGACCTAAACAAGGGCAAAAGAGATGCCATTACTACTTAATCAGTGCCTACCACTCTTATCTGGACCCAGTTAGATCAGAGGTGGGAGCCATGTTGCCTCACAAATGCCATTAGGCTACAACTCTATCCAACCTCACATAGGTAATGAGAAGGAATGCTCCAAGTTGTAGTCCAACAACATCAAGAAGATTGCATAATTTTCATCCATAATAGAGTGAAAAATCAAAAGCTTTTTTTTTTAAAAAAAAGTCTGTTCCTCATGCTAGCAGAGATATTTTTGAAAATGTGAAAGTAAAAATTATTAATGAATCAGAGACCAAGGGAAAAAATGAATGCAGCATTTTCTTCATCTTTCATTACTTACACATTGGTTAACTTTCTTTCAGACACAGGAGTAATAATTTTTAAATACTGTAGAATACACCTAGTTAGTCCACAACCCAGGATCAGAGTTTTCCAATGCTCTGGTTCACCTCATGTAGTGTTATGCGATGACATTATGGAAAATTAACATGGGAGTTTCATTAATCGTCTGCCATGATGTGACATAGCTGCCATGGAAGGACCAGAACAGATACGAACATGACCAGGACCTTCAAAGACACCAGAATCCTGACAGCTGTTCTAAAATGCCATGTGTTGATGCTGAATGTGCTAGTAACTTTATCTTGGCCTTTTTTACAATGAGGGAAGTGATATTTACATAGTGTTGGCTGGACATAGCCAGAATACTTTTCTTTGCAGTGATCCTTCAGTTTGATGTTTGAACAATTTGTCCCATCAAAGCAGTAATTTCAATGTTTTTGTAAGAGTGAATTTAGCAGATATAGGGGGAAAATAATACATTCTCCCTGGGTGCACAGAGGAACACTTTCCATGGTAATAGCTTGTGATTATAGTCTGATTGGACTGGAAGCTACACTACCTAGGAGTACAATTTCTACTGTAATTTGGCAGAGATCTACCTGACATGTGAGATTGCAGTATAGTGGACTGAAGCCACACATATCACATGCTTTGTATACACTCTTGGGTTCATTCCAGTGAAATCATACAGTGCACAAATATTTTTGGCTGAGATGAGGAAAAGCTGCCGTTAGGGCTGGGCTAGCTGAATCACTGGTCATCTTCAGCATGACACAGCTCTTTGCATATTGTTACCGACACATCACCAACATTACTTCAGTTTTACTACATAAACATTTGATAGTTCATATTAAGTCATTTGGAAGAAAACAAACAAATAATTTGACACGATTTCCTGTGGGAAAAGATGATCAGGAAAGGAGCTGAAATACAACATTTTTAATTGATTGGATTGTTCTCCTAGATGCTGTGGAAAGTAAAGTTACACTTGATGTGTAACTTGCACAGTTTATATTGTAAAATCATTCCTAGTTGTAGTCTCATGTGAGAGCATCTAAATAAACGGTTTTCATTTTTTGAAAGACAATGGATAAATGTTAAGCTCTCTTTAGAGGCAGGAAAGGTCTTCAAAATAAATTTATTCATCTGTGTTATTATGACAACATGAACCACAATGTGACTAATTTCATGCTTAAATTGTAAATTATGACAAATAGCTTTGTTATTAAATATAGTTTTTATTAATCACTTTTAGACATAAATTATGAATTCACATTGTCTTCATGAAATGCTTTTCGAATTTTAACAGTCAAATTGATTATACTATGATTATTTCATTAACACACCTATCTTTCTCATTAATTTTGGTTTCTAGCACTGCTCACTTAATTGATGGATGTGTCTAGTGAAAAAAACCTGCAAGTTTCTATACAAGTAACACTATTATTATTACTGTCATTTCTTGATCAGTGCTAATGAGCCATTGGAAGTGTAATGAAAACATAAAATAATTTTTATTTTTTATAAAAGAAAGGTTTCTCAACTAGATAAAAATGGATAGCCATATTTAGGAGTCATACATCCTTCAAATGAAGTGAGAATTTGAAAAAAAAAATCAACAGGTTAAAAAGAGCTATGATGTTACATGTATGTTACAATGGCACATCTTTTGGCAAGATGGCAAAATTAAATTGACAGCACAGAACTTTTGGAACTTAAAATTTGAGAGTACATTGTTGTACCGTTTAAGACCAGCATGATAAAAGCAGGCATTTAGGTATTAAGAAACTAAGTATTAAAACCAACAATGTTTTCAAAAGTAAACTGGTCTTTTTTGGCTTTTTGAAGAGCTGAAAGGCAAAGATCCAACTGGACTAACTGCTTTGTTTCAAGATACTTATCCTTTCTGCGGGTTTGAGGGGCGGGACCTGCCATTTGCAAAATATACATCGGTGCCTGAAACAGACATGTTTCTAAGCAAACCTAAGGCATTAAAATAAAAGCAGTATGCATTATATCCATTTGAAACCCATAATAAAAAATGCCAAGGTCTAAATTTAATTTATTTTTGTCATTTAGAATACAATAGGTAGATAATCATCTCAACGTGATCAGCCAAACATCTTTACTTTGCTAAACTGTTAAAGATTTTAATTATGCTAGCTTTGGAGAGCACTGGTCTAATGAGGCGATAGACTCCAGAGAATCTAAGTGGTTAAGAACTGTGAAATGAGTCTGATAGGATTTTTTTTATATTCACCGTGAATCGTTTGCATATCAAAGAGGAGTAAATTATTGCACGGCAGACCAATAACCTTCCTCGCCTTTCTGAGTGTAGCATTAACAAAAACATTTGGTCTTTGCTAGTGGGCTGACTAAAAAATACAGAAATGCTTTAAGTTTCTGCAATTAGTATATATTCTAAAAGATGCTTCAATTTATACATTAAGTGATCAGATAGTCTTAAGATATAGTATATCTATTGCTCTAAAGCCATTTCTTTCCCCTTTCATAAAAATCAAATGCCAATTACATTTTGATGGATTTTGTCCCATATGAGCAGTTAGTTATTAGACATATTCAATTATTACTTGTTCTCTGAAATTAAACCTCTGAGGCAATTTAAACAAAGAGAAAGGTCAAGGCACAATTCTGTGCCTTGTTTAGCTGCAACTGGGCTATTATTTTCAAACACCTTGCAAACTGACAGTGTGGGGTATATTTTTAGCTAACATGCTTGACAGAACTGTCTCCACACTAACAATTACCTGTGAATATGACTGACCCTTTCACCACTGTTTACTCAGTTGAAACAACAGTGAATGGACCTGTCTGCTGATGGGAACATATTGAGACTAGAACACATGAATCAACATTTTTTTCCATTTTCAGAATATATCAATGTGAGAAAAGGCACTGCTATTATTATTATGATTATTATTAATGTTCTAAGGTGTTTATATGTACAGGACTACCTTTTAAAATGAAAATATTACTATTTTGCTGCCAAATTTCTGGCACATTACATGAATTAAAAACCTTAATGCAGGAAATGTATCAAGGGCAAAGAGGAATGAATTAGCAAAATGCTACAACTATGCCAGGATTTGTCCAAGCTTTCTGCAGAAGGGAGGATGACTAGTATTAATGAGGGCTATCGCTGCGCTACATAAATGTGAACAAAGACCTCGATTTTTATGTAAAATGCAGACAAATTGTAACAGCTGCTGGAGCAGGGTGACACTCGTGAGGATTACAGATCAGATGGAAGTTGGTAACAGAATCCAGTTTTGATGTCATGGAGACCTAAGTGACATCAATGTCTCAAAACATTATTAGGATCAGTTTAACTGGTTTCCTGTATTTTCCTTTAAGCAGACATGCAATAGATAATTTTAATAATTCCAAAGGGTTTTCAATATAGTGCTGCTCTGCTATACTTCAAGCAGAACTTGAGACAGAAAGAACTATATCACAACTGTCAGCACTTGGACCAGTAGCTTCCATGTCACAGTGGAACACATTTGCAACCTGCCACCCACTTAAGACACTGCTTTGTATATAATGATCCTGCTCAAATTTGTACATGCACAACGTTTTAAATCATGTCAGCTTTCCTAAACTGTTATTCTGCTTTCTCGTTTTTTGATGATTTTGAATTATCCTTTACTCATTTGATTTTTTAAGTGTTCAAAACTGTTTTAATGGTGTCTGAATTTCCACAGGCTGGGATAAATATATAACAATATTTTAACTTGGAAAATGGGGTAGATGACATTGTCATTTCAATGACTGGATGGGTAAGAGGGGTCTGAAGCCTATTTATAAAAAATAAACTCATTCCACATTCCAAAAGGCTATCAATAGAAACAATTCCCTTTTCTCTTTTTTTACCACAAGGATAGTCAGAATACGTGTTAGAGGGAAACATGTACTGCATTATGCCTAGTGCTGTTCTAAAAGTACCCTAGAAATTATCAGCACTCTAATTTCTTCATGGCAGCAAATTGCAAGTGAAGACCTATAGGTATTTTATTTCTGCAACACTGACAGAAATCAAACAAATATGCCGGCCCTAAAAATATTTATTCTGAAGTTCTATTGGCATTAATATGAGAACATGCCATTAGGTTTTTTGGGTCTCTGTCAAGAATATAAAACTATAATCACTAGGCTTCAATTATTTAGCCCATGTTTTGAAATTTAAGATCTAATTGTCTCCAATAATTTTGAATGAACAGCCCCCCCCCCCCCCCCCAGTGTTAATTGTTACCGTTCAAATTTTAGATGTGCTGGAATGTAAAAGTAAGAATGATTACACACATGTTATAACGAAGTATATGTTATTTTAGGTAACACAAGCTACAAGGATAGTTCAAAACTTGAAAAATGTTAGTTTGAGGTAGTACTTCTAAAGTCAAGAGAGAAAACTGCCATATTAACTGTGGCAATTTTTGCCATTACCTATATCATTTGGATCTAAATTCATGATGGATTAACAAGAGGATCTATATTTTAGCCACAAACTCTATTAGCAGTCATTTCTGTTCTTTATAACACTTGTCAATTCACAAATAGGATATCTGCAATTTCAGTGATCATTGTCAATTATTATTGCAGTCTGAAACTCCCACATGCTTCTCTGCTGTATTTCTTTTCCCAAGGAGAAGTATCCCCTTCATTATAAAAGAAAATGCAGACAGAGGCTTAAAAAATGTATGTTGTGGGGACAGTTGACAGATTACTCTTCATGCAACTCGATTTTGCAACCCCAGGTATTCACTGACTCAAAGGCAACTAGAGTCGCTCAACCTCTTTTTGTCCTTGTACCTCCGTACCCAGGTGACCATGTTCAAGCAAGCAGAAAGTTGATTTAAACCATCATAATGACATCAGTTTTGAGCCATCAGATCTCTCTGATAAAGAAAAGAAAATGTCTTGTATTCTGACCTGCCTGAATTTTCTAAGTGATCTTTTTTCACCTCTTCCTCCTGTATCAACAGAACTCTAGAATCAGAAGAGAGGACAAAAGAATAGATAATGAACTAATATTTCCCAATATCCAACCAACACTCCCTTTGTTTGTTTGTTGGTCCTCTTGTGCTCACCCTATTTTTAATGTGTCTCTTCCAATACTGTAGGAAAAAATAGTTATACTATAGCATTAACCCTATCCATCAATGCCATGACTCCTGAATTATCTACTGGTGTCTTTGATGTGTTGCTGTATGTATTATATACTTCATACATCACCACATTCATTTCATTCACATTACACATGAGTGTGTCTTGTCACTGCCCAATTGTCCTCTTTTGGATAGCTTAACTGATGTTCAATGAACTTCACCAAGCAAACCTAACAGTATACCAACTGTGGGAAAATAATAGAAAAGCAGAGTCCAGAGTCCAGTGAGTGGGTGTGGAAAAACAGCTTCTGATCTTTCTTGCTAATAAATCTGGAGGTGTAATTAACTCAAACTATAATTTCTTTATATGCGCAAAATGGCACTAGCCTACATGCCTTCTCTTGTAATCATAAACCCCTCCCTGGAAATTTAATAGTTTAATTATTTCCTTCTCTTCTTCACCTTATTATCAATGATACATGTGATAAGCAGACTTTCCAGAGGTCTTGTCCAGGAAAAGTGTGAGATGTACTAATTTCCCTCTCTTTCATAAGATCACTAAGAATTTTGCACCTTCTAGTCATTACTCTGCATGTGGAATTCTACCTGGTGTAAAAACCAAAGCAGGTCTTGGACTTCCACGCTACCACTCCTATTTCTATCCAAGTAGACACTAATAGATGCCCCAGGATATCCTGGATTCAAATGAAGGCAAGACTTTCTCCTTTATTCCTTGGTCCTTGAGATAACACAGCAATTACATAGGGCTGAGCAAATTGCAGCTCCGGGATTACATGGAGTCCCCTCCAGGATATTTTTATGGTCCTCAAACTCTCCAGGTACTCCAGACCACTTATACTGGCAAAGAAAGGAGGGCATCTCTTCAGAAAGCATCCAAGGGTATGAATTCATTATTTACATTTGAAGGACACCACTATACTGTTAAACATTTTTTTAAAAATAAAAACTAGCAAGAATTGAGGTGATTTCTCTCTTTCTCTCTTTAGCCTTTGGGACTGTGTATGCCACATCCCTGGGATCCTATGGTCAGAAACCCCAGAACTACTGCAGTAAACTAAGTAGAATTCTGGAGATAATGACAGTCCCAAGGAGAGTACACCCATAGTATCAATGGGAATTACATAAGTGTGGACATCTCTTTCACAGAATGATCCAGTGGCCCAACTACTAAATTAACAACAAGATTTAGGCCATTGTCACAATTATTATTAAAAAATATCTGAATTTAGAAAAAGGTGAGGGTACCTAACTCCCATTAGATTAAATCAGATAGATAAAAAAATACACAAATCAGTGCTGGAGAGGCTGTCAGGAAATAGGGTCACATCTTCATATGTGGTGGTCATGTAAAATTATACAAAAATTTTGGGAAATGATATTTAAAGAAATAAGAGCAATAATAAAAATAGAGATAATGAATACACCTAAATCAGCATTATTACTTATACATGACAATATCCTTTCACAAGAGGAGAAAGAATTGGTTTCTAATTTGACAACTACAGCAAAATATTTTGCTAATAGCAAAAAACTGGAAAGAAAAAAAGGAAATCCAATTAGAAGAATGGTACAGGGAAATTTGGAACATAGCAATTAATGATAAGCTGACTTGCGATATTAAAATTAAAAAGGGAATATCAAAACAAACAGATTTTTGGAAAATATGGAGAAAATTTGAGTATATTTTTAATGAGGGAAAGGGGTATAATCCAGCAACAGAGACAATGAAATTTTGGACTTGTGAAACAGTATGAGTTGGTTGGTCCTGGTGAAGGTGGCACAAAATAAGGGGAAGGGAGGAGGGGGAAAAGGTATAATAATAATAATAATAATAATAATAATAATAATAATAATAATAATAATAAAGCATGTATAAGTAGATAAAAGGGTGTAGTAGAGAGATATGTAGTAAAGTTATAATGGAAAAGTCTAAAACTGACAAGAAATATGCATAAAGACATTTTGATTCTGATTTTTCTTTATTGTTGGATTGTATACAATGTGATATGTCTGGGATACTGTAAAATGAGGAAAGAATGTATACTTATACATTTTGAATTATAAATTAATAATAATATTGATAATAAAACATGTATAGGTAGATGAAGGGTGTGTAGTGGAGAGATGTATAGTGAAGTTGTAATGGAAAAGTTAAAAGACTGATGGGAAATAGAAAAAGGTGAGAGGATCCAAAGAAAAAGAATAAATTCACAGTGAACAACCAGTAAAGTTGTACACTGAACTAACAGCAGCCACTGAGATGACTATTCAAATTTGGGAGATGTCTGGAAAGGTGAGGAAATTCCCAAACTGCCTCTAAAAACACTTCCTTCTCCCAAACCACAATAGTGGCAAACTATCCGACTTTTCAACCAGAACAATACAATATTAGTCTCAATTCTCCGTTGTCAAATGTTTATGTAAAGCAACAGTGAATTATGGTGCAGTCATCATATCTAAGTTCATCTCAGAGCAGGATTGTATATAATTTGGATATCCCAGTATGTTGAGTGCTTTATTTCCCTTACCTCCTGTCGTGTTGCCCACTTTTAAAAACCAAGCTTTATTAGCATCTTGGCCTGTGATGATTTTACAATACATTTATACTATTTTATTTTTGTAAAGCATCAAATGCTGATTTCTTCTCACTGGGGTAATGTTAAATACAGAGGAGCCTGCTTGGTAAAGTTTTGGGATATTTTACAACTACACAGTAATGTACAACATTTGTGCTGCAATTTGCTTGTATGCAGTGTGTTAAGAAATATATGTCTAGGTATATATGTCAGTAATTACATAAACTAAGTAGAAAGTACTCTTAGATGTGTTTTGCCAGTTTTGCAAAAAGGTTTTGTAATCTTGTTTGTCTTCTGAACACTGAAGAGTGTTGTTCTCATCTAACAGGAAACAATACTGTTACAAATGTATTAGGCTCCACACAACTGTAGCCCAGGACTTGATGCAGTGGCTGCCTTGCAATGAAATACATCTGTCTAGTAAATAGTTTGGATGGTTCTCTTTTATTGGCCAAAAGTTTAAGACTGTAACAGCTCCAGTTATACAAAACTCTTAAAAACTGATTGAGCTAAAAAGCAGAACTTGACTATTCTTTGCTATCATCAATCATCTGTACAATCAAGTTTGACTCCTAACATAGACATGAGAGATTCATAAGGCTTATAAAACAGCATAGGAAGTTTCTAGGTAGGAAAAGCAATTAAATACTAATCCTGTAAGAGGTTCATCTATGTATTAATTAGGAAAATACAAATATGTGGAAATGCTTTCCAAACAGAAATATATATTTCTAATGTTGAGTTTGTTTCTTAGGTTACAATTAAGACAGAGAAAGCTTCATTTCACACAGCAGCAGCTCTCAAACTCTGCACATACCTTGAGCAAGCGGCTGCAGTGGCAAAGTAGGCTGACCAGGCTGAATTGTTAGCAGACCTTGGCGCTGCAAAGACAGGAGGTGCTGTTGTTGCAGTTGTTGCATCTGTAAAAGCTGCTGCTGAAAGGCCAACTGCTGTGAAGTCACCTGTTGCTGCTGTGGCTGTAAGCAAAAAGAAAACATGTAGTTTTTTCAGCTTGATATCCATTTCCCTTCATTCTCTTTATAAAAGAGATATTTAGAAGAGTTTCTTGTTCCATCTTTCCACGATATAATAGCAATCTTTGTTTGAGATTACATTTCTGGTTAAAACTATAATAAATATTTAATATATTAACACAAAAAGAGTATTACAAGTATTCAGAAAACATTATAGCCAATTTACATAAATTGCTGTGTTGTTTTTTTTTTTAAAAAAACCCTCAAGCAAACAGTACAGATTTGGTCTGGTGTTCATAAAAGAATACAGTGATGGAGCCAGGCAGTTTTCGCTGAGGAGGGAATTCTTTAATTTGAGAACCACTACAAAAAAGCATGTTTATACAGGAACCACAGGTTGTTGTCATTGTACTGATTTATATTACAGTATCCAAGTATTTCTCAAGAGCTGAAAAAGGTACAAAGCTCCATGCTGAGGTGATAAAACACCCTCATGTTAGTGTGTACTTAGGAGAGTTACAACAGGGTAGTTGTCAAGGATGTGACAAGGGACATTCGTTGTGGATGAGGAACATTTAGCAGTTCACGGCCAACTAAAATGACTTCCAAATCACTGGCTGGTTTGGTAACTTTACGAATTTCAGAATCATAGTAAAATGTTATCTTGAATGGCTGCCTTATTTGGGCAATTTACTTTGAATATTTGCAGATTCTTTCACGGTTAAACTTTGGTTTTCTGCATCAGCGATACAAATCAGCATCTTTTGGCATTTTTGCAATGGCAGTCAATGATTTCAGTGTTGGTAGTATTGGGCATCTGCTCCAGATTTTGGTCTGAACTTTAACAGGACTCTTTAGGATGCTGAGCCCTATTCCCGAGTGCTATAATTTTAAATTATCTGTTGACAAAATTGCCAACAGCTGAGATAGAAAAAAAAATTGAGAAACTTTCTTCCAACTACAATTTCATAGTAGCCAAACTCATTTAAATGATACGCATTTTATACCGACTGCTCGCCATAAAAATAATCAAAGAAGTCATTATTTCTTGGATAATTATGAATTTTTGATAGAATGTTCTTTTGATCACCAATCATGGTGCTCATTGTTACAAAACTGCCAACAAATGAGATAGAAAAAGAACATGTGGTACAGCATAAGGTCTGCTCCTCCTCTGCACCAGAAAACACTGGGTTCATCTACATCAGTGGTTCTCAACCTGTGGGTCCCAAGATGTTTTGGCCTCCAACTTCCAGAAATCCCAACATCTGGTAAACTGGCTGGGATTTCTGGGAGTTGTAGGCCAAAACACCTGCCGACCCACAGGTTGAGAACCACTGATATACACTGTAAAATTAATGCAGTTTGAAACCACTTTGACTGCCATGGCTCAATGCTGTGGTGTCCTGTGACTTTGGTGTCGCAGAGAACGTTAAAGACCTTGTAAAACTACAACTCATATGATTCCATAACTCTGAGCCATGGTGTCAAACTGTATTCATTATACGGTGTATATGTGTCGAGAGTAAAAAAAGTCCACTGAGTATTTTCGCTGCATTCTGTTCAAATCTAGAGGAGTGATGCTAGGTTATTTGCCTATCCAACTTGAACATCTTTCATGAAAAATTCCACATGCTATTTTGATGAATCAAGTAAGGTTTGTTTTAAATGCCAAACCAATCACGTGAAAAAGCTATGCCTGTCTGCCATACCACTTGTTCCAGCATCAAGTCAACATGTGCATGTGCATGCCACCTACAACTGCGGCATGCACAGGAATGCT
Organism: Anolis carolinensis; assembly: GCF_035594765.1. NCBI lineage: Eukaryota > Metazoa > Chordata > Lepidosauria > Squamata > Anolidae > Anolis > Anolis carolinensis. The sequence continues at coordinate 46,697,146 of NC_085842.1, forward strand.
TCATATACCATTTACAATCCTCTAATTCTTCCAGGTCAAAAATGTAACGATGGAACTGAGGCAAATTCTAATATCTATTTACCACAAATGTTTGTAAAGGAAAGCCTTGCTTTCAGAATCCCCGCTAGTTCATACAGTTCTCAGAACTTTTGTGCTGAAAACCCAAACACAACAAGTAACATCACACCCTGGTATAATATACATGTAATTCTAATGAAAAATAGCCCTGCGCTATGCTCTATTTACTTATTAAAGAATTGTCTCAGCTATTAAGGCTCCAATTGGTTAATTCATTGCATTCTCCATAGTGCCTCTTTCTGTCATGCAATCAATCAATTCACAGTTCTCTCTCCACTGTTCTTCCACTCATTTTTTACCTCAGCGCTTTGAAAAAAATTAATTATTCGCCCTCAGAAGAAGACTAAGTTGCTACAGTCCGCTGGGATCTGAACCCTGAACCTTTGAGGTGTAAAAGAACATGTTGCTTTTCTCACTGCTGTACCCAGAGAAGCTTTTAACTACTCTGTTTATCACTTCTGACATAAATAAATGAGAAAAAAATCAGACCTTTGAAGAAGAAAAACTTCATCTAATATTGTTAATTAGCCATGACAAACGATGAAATAACATTGTAAATCTTTCATAGAAACAGCCACTAGATTTTAATTACACACATTCATAATTTAGCAAACAACATCTTATTTGAATGTGTTTAATATGTACCGTACTCGAGGCTTCAGAGTTCTTAATTTTGTTTCACTTAGAGAACCCTTTAGGTTCTGCTTGTCTTTTATTTGCTTTTGTTCTTTAAGAAGCCGTGAAAAAAGCCTTTGCAGTTTTGATAAATATCTTTTCACAGACTGTCTGATGACAGAAGGAAACTTTGGTCGTGTAAAATATCAGTGCATCGGGCCAGTGTTTAGCAATTCTTTAAGCTAGCCAAGAAAAAAAAAATTAATGTAGATTTCCTTAGTAATTATCTGAGTGATAGAAAGATAATACAGTGCACCAGTACAATAAACAGAAGGAAATTATCTAATATCCCCAATCTGTTAGGAATCATATCTAGGTGGAGGTCTTCCATGCTTTTGTCGCTAACATTTCCAGAAAGAAAATTAACCCTTTACAGACAGAAACATACACATACAATATGATAGCAGCATGGGAGAGCGAGGAAGAAAACAAAGTAGTAGAGTGAATGTTTATATTTGCCTATAGAAAATGTATGTATTTGAATGGTGAGAGCTATTTATGTGATTAAGTATTCATTGAAATACAAATTACTCATATGCTTACAAAATCTAAAAAATATATAAAGTCATGAAATAAAAGAGCAGCCAAACAAGACATCATGTTTCATGTAGCTTTGGAGGAAGAAAAATGTACAAGTAAAATAGGGCATTTCTCTAGCAAAGACTCTACAGTCAAAAGGCAAAAGGCAATTGCCTTCATTGTTGTGGTAGTACCTTCAAACCTAGGGCAGACATGGGCAAGCTTCAGCCCTCCAGATGTTTCTTACCAGCTATTAGGAATTGTGGGAGTTGAAGTCCAAAACACCTGGAGGCTTGAAGATTGCCCATGCCTGCTCTAGGGTGAACCTATCTTTTTTTTCTTTGTAGGATTTGTTCAGAGGGCTTTGCCTTTGCCCTTCTCTGAGGCTGAAAGAATGAGGCTTGCCCAAGGGCACCCAGTGGGTTTCTATGGCTGAGCAGTGTTTCGAACTTTGGTCTCCAGAGTAATAGTCCAGCATTCATATTAGTACTCCATACTGCCCCCCCTGATTTCTGCATTCAGCGCTTCCTCCTTTTCCTTTCCCTCTCCTCCATATTCAATTTCAAGATGAATGGTTATCTCTATTGGTGTAATTCTCATCCTTGGACTCCTCATAAATAATAAACAAGAGCACAGGGGGAACTGAGACCAGACAGTCTCTCCTTCCCATTGCACTGGTTTATTGACAAATAAATGTTTTATTCTTTAACAGAACTGAGAGGAAAAAATTGCAGAATATTTATTTGTCCCATCACGCAACCCAAGACTAAGCCTAGACTAAGGGGGAAATGGCAAGCATGTAATAGGATGTAATCCAATGTTAAGTCCTTCACGATAAGAAGCGGCATTATTTTTCGAAGACACCATCTAAGTAGCATAACATCTGGATTAGTCCTTAGAGCAGACAATGGCAACAACGTATTTTTTCTGAATTCAAGAGGGGGGGGGAGAAGATAGCTGAGCACAACAGCTGGCATGGTGCCATCTGTTGCCCTCAAACATCTGCTGCTGGTCACAACAATGAAGAGTGGCACTTGAGGTCACTACATGGAAGCCGGGCCATGCAGAATGGAAAAATCATCATTTTAATACCCATCTTTGCCCCTCTGTGGGGCCTGTTGTCCAGTCATGGTGCCCCTGCAATGCTCCAGGGATCCATTCAATTATTATAAAAACAAAGGGCTGCGTGCAGTAATCCCAAATCAATTTTTGCGATTGAAGAATAATAATATACTTCTTCCTTGTAAAAAAGATGAACTGTTTGTTCTGGAAGCCCTCTAGAAGTGGTGATATATTCTCTCTCTCAAACACATACATATACATATTAACATTTTAAAAAAACCATTGAACAATGATAAGTGGACTCAGCCACTTATAGGGATTTTTGAGGGAGTGTGTGTGTGTGTGTGTGTGTATGTGTGTGTGTATGTGTGTGTGTGTGTATGTATGTATGTGTGTATATATATATATATATATATATATATATATATATATATATATATATTCTTTAAGACCATGCAGACTCTGGAAGGACTTAGGGGATAAAAACTGGCTACCATATCCACTTGTTGCCTACCTGAAATACTCTGCAATGGGATCAGAAAAACATCCTACAGTACCTAGTAGTGATTGTGATTTCAATGTACATTTGCTCTATTCCAGGGCATTTGATTTCAGAGACTCTTCCCTGAATCATTTATATGTACTCCTGGCCTCACCCTTAGCATGCTTCCTAAAAGTAGTAGTGAAACCTTCTCACATGTAACTAAGACTGAGTCTAATCGTGTTTCTAAAAACACGTTTTACTAGCAGAATTAACTATGGCTTAAATTAAGGGTGCAGAGGTTGGCTTTCCAAGTTGCAAAATGTCAATGTTTTTAAACTTTCAGAAAAATATAATGTAGTAGAAGTGCAGATTCAGAATTAAAATGGATACACATTTTCCCCTGTTAACCTGCCATTGAGCTGGCAATCCTATGTTCACTATACTCATGAACCCAATGGGAGATATGTCTGAAGTTCCCCACACTAGTGCAGTGGAAGTCGTTTGCGTTATTGAGGCTGAAAATTTAGTTCCCTACCAGTTGATTATTAGCAACCAATTTCAGACTATGAATCTACTCACTGAAGAACTTAATCCATTTTCTGTTTAATAAACCCATATCTAAGGCCAGGACAAGAATGTAAATATATTAGAAAGCTAGTAAGGCCATTTCAGTTCTAAATCAACATGTCTCAAATGGTCCAATAGTTCCTGATTCTTCTGATGTTACTGGATTAATATAAATAAAAAAGATAGTTAAACTAGCGTTTAATAATTTGTTCAACCTCACAGGTATTAATCCCCGAGAAAAACTCCTATTGTAAAAGAAATGATTTAATATAAGAATGCCCTTGCTTTAGACATGCAAGTGACTTGCCACTTTAGTGTGAGTTAATATTTTAAAACTGGCTTTATTTATATAAGTTGACTGATGCCTGTTTGTCTTCACAGCTATCCTCCAGGAAAAGCTAATGAAAGCTGCTTCTCCCTTTAAAAAGCCAGGATAAAAAAGTATACAAGCCCATTGTCCAAGAAAGAACTTAAAAGCAATGCACGCTGCCAAACTGTGCTCCCCACCCAGTTACCAAACACAGGATACAAGGCAGTTTGTTTACTTCTCACAATTGAATGCATACAAAAAAGGTCTCGGTGCAGTCCTGTTGTCAGGTCAGTAGTCAGTTGTTAAAATGCTGAAATATCCTGATAAAACTTGCATTTTTGATCCCCTCCCTAAAGCTGCTGTCAAAGGTCTGTTTTCCTTTCTTGGGTTACTCCCTATTGCCTAACGTAAATTGTCATAACTACTGGAGAACAGGCTGCCTTTTATCAAAACAATCTACTTAACTGGAAAAATGAAAAGAAAAGAAAGAGGGCGGGGGATATTTTCTACCTTGATTTAGAATCCCTTCCATCATCTTTTCCCCAGGTCTGTTTCATGGGCTCGGTGGGAATGGTTTATAACAAAATCAAAACATAAACAGAGCATAATACCGAGTGAGTTACAAACTTGAGATCTGGCTTAAACAAATGGAAACACTGTAATAAACATGTTCTCCACCCTGTTATAAAATCCCCCTTAATCTTGCTTATAAGAAAGAAGATTTTTTTTAAAAAGTACCATATAGAATACGCTGGTTATAGATAATTCACATCTGTGATGATAGGATGATGGGAGTAGGGCAAATTAACTGAGGGGTTACATTTAAAGCCAGTTAAAAGCATGATGACCACTCCATATCATATAACTGCTAACATGCAATTTTTAATGGCCAAGCACATGCACTCACATGCATGTCATACACATACATGCAAACATTAAGGGATCATCAGTCCATACTTATTTGGCAGAAATAGCCTCTAATTTAGAAAGATGGCATGGAAAAACCTGTGGGAAGAACTGCATTATCTGAAGCAACCCTTTACTAAAACCATCCTTTGGGGGGAGGGGGGAATGGGAACCGCAGTTGAAAGCAAAGGATGTTTGCTCCCTTTCTCTTTTCACATCTATCATGGAATAGTATTCATTTTAAATTGGAGCCTTATCTTATTGAAAGTTTGGATGCTACAGCATCTGATGCCTGACCACACAAAACCAGCCGCGTTAAATACTGAAATGCCGTCACATTGTCCAACTTCCATCCTTGCCTCTTTAACACACACAAAGTATTTTTCTCCTTCTCAGAGCCATCATCTTTGTGTCAGAGATGCTCTCCTGTCTGACAACAGCAATTTAGAAGAGTTAACTTTTATCGTTCATTCTGCTGTGTAACTTTCCCCTTCAAATTTCTTTATCTGCCCTCTGAGCTCATCTGAACTTTCATGTTCTCCCAGCATGCAGGCTTGCATTCAAAACTATGTCTAATAGACCAAATAAGAGGTTAATAAGAAGTGGCAACAGAAAGAAAAAAATACAATCCCTGGTAACTGATAAGAATGACAGTGGCAGCCCTTTATTGTTTGTCTTCAAATATAGAGTTAAAGATCTTTTAAAAACTAAAATTTGACGCCTTTGAAAAGAAAGAAGCACAAAATAACAACAGGGGGTTATTGCCTGGCAGCCACAGGGGAGAAGCTCCATAATTCTTATTCTCCCTTTTGAAGGTTGTTAGAAATCTGATTCAAAAAAGCAACAGCAGAAGGAGAAAGCCTCTTGAGGCTATAGCCATTTCCTGTGATCATGCATAATGTGCTTCAAAAGTGGGTTTTACCAATTCTGTTGATCAATTGCACCTCCTTCATATTCCCTCTTTTTTTCTGCTGTGTTTACATCTGATGCGACTCAATGACAAGCACTGTCTGAGACTGTGAAACAGACCTGTCATGTTGATTTATGGGCGCATCAAACCACGACTTGTCCAAACTGAAGCTCGCAGTTCATTAATTAGAGAGTTGTGACTTTGAAGTCAGCTTTCAGACTGTGGTTTTTAACATTTGGCTTAATTTATATGCTCTTGAATGTGGATCTCTAAGGGAAAAACTGAAATTCCCTTCTTGTCTTTGAACTTCTTTTGACCGCACAATAATCATTTCTTTGTCCAGAGTGATGCCTGCATCCCAGAGTCATTAACGCGCATTGAACTGCCACTGATGAGTAAGCCCTACTGAATTAGAAAAACAGCCAGCAAAACAAAGCTGAGAGCATTCTGCACAGTGATATCTCACAATTACATGCCTTCCCTCCCTGTGCCATTTCCATTTTAATTACTGTTAGTCCTTTAGATTTACATTTTAGACATTTTTTAATCTGTTCCCTTTTTTATTATAGTGGCGCGCGTTAGCGGGCTATAGTTAAGGTTCGTGTCAGCGTTTCCTATTATAAACCCCCCTATTTTTATAACTCAGCTGTAAAAATTCACACTTGACTTAAAACTTGGTTTCACAATAGGGCGGGTGGGTTGACAGCAGACAAGAAATTGCATGGCCAATTTGGGCATATGTGCTTACATGAAGTGCAACCACCACAAAGATACACAAACAATTCAGGTATGACTGCAACCTGTAACAATAAATAAAACTGGTCCCCCAAGGACCTAACGCCCCAGAAAGCAGTCACCCATTCTATTTTCCACAATGTAGCAATAAGAGCCTCCACCATCTTGCTCCCTGGGGGAGCAGGGAGGGTATATAAAGATAGGTTAAAACTCTATGGAGAGGGAATGGCGGATGGTGGTGGGGGTAGAAAAGGGACCTATGTTAATTGCTGTAACATGTTTCATACATGTGTCTATGTTTGATTTTTTATAGTTTTAATTGTTTTAATCTACAGTTGTATGTTTTTTAATTTAAATATGATATCTATTTTTATATATATGTAAGGCATTGAATTTTGCCATTTATTATGTTGTAAACCACTTTGAGTCCCCCCGGGGTGAGAAAAGTGGTATAGAAATGCAAAAATTAATTAATTAATTAATAACGAAGTCTGAATTGCCATTGTGGTAGAAGGCATGTGGCAAACACAACTGTTATGTACATTACACTCTTTGCATCTAATTTATTTAGAAAGGGAGAGAGTTCATTGCATGTGTGAAATTTGGCAATTCCATTAAAAAACAAACAGATCAAATTTAGGACATTTTCCATGTAGACTTTGCTTATAACCAACATTTATTTTACCTTGCATGTAGGATATCTTCTGCAATCTTTACTTTCAAAAAAGTAGATTATCTAAAAACAAAACTCTACTTTTGATTTATTTATTTTACACTAGAAGTAAAGTCTACTAAATCCCCGAGATAGTTCTGCCCCACTCTAAAGAGTTACTTGAAAGTCTGTAAGGTTCAAGAACAATGGTTTTCAAATTTTCTATTTTGAGAGACCTTTTCCACATTATCAGTTCATCTGTCAAGGAATCCCTGCTATATAACTCATGGGCAGAAATATTCAGGGTACACACAGCATAAAAAGAACTGAGTGATCATCACTGTTGCCGTATGTGAAATAGAAAATAAATGTGCTTCCTAGAACTCACTCACATTTTTACATACTTATATACCACAGCTGCCCTGTAAGAGCATATTCAAAAAAATTACTCAAACGGTCCTTGATTACTCATCTTCTTGTGAAGCCCTTGATGAACTTCTGGAGATTCACAGCCAACCACAGACTGTTCTTTGAAAATCACTGTTCTATTGGTACAGTTGTTAAATGAAGACAATATGAAGTGGTGTCTATTTCTTTTTATTAGTGATTATGTTTAAACTATTTTAACCATGTTTTTTATAATGATATGTATATTTGATTCCTTTTACACTTTTGTAAATACGATTTTAACCTAATCTAGTTGGAAATTACCATCCCAGAAGAAAGGAGTGGTATACAATAAATCAAGTACATAAGAATATATTACCTTGATGGTTTTGCCTTCACATGCTAGGGTAAATAATGACCACACAATTCTCAATGACATGGGAAAGAAGACTATTTCCTCAACCCCTTCCCCCTATTTGAAAGTCCTAAGGTATTCTGACCTGGGTGGATTCTACAATAAATATTTCATGTAAGTGGAAAAAATAGGTTTCAGCCATTCTCAGAACATATTTATCCTTCCCAGCCCCTGTACATTTGGTACACAGCAAACTGTTCTATTAGATACCAAATGCTGGGGGCAGGGCCCATCTGTTGCCAGCACAGCTGGTGCCTGCTCTTCCTGATCTCCAGGCTGAGGCAAGTAGTATGCTTGGACTGGTGAAATTCCTCATCTTGTGATGGCTGCTGGCCCACCATTATATTTGAATGGGTTTTAAGATTCCTAAAAGATATGAGAGCTGTCAGAAACTCATAAATCTGGAAAGAGGACCTCCTCTTGCAAGATATGAGGCAGCCTTATATGCCTCACATGGTCTCATACACTCCTGCAGTGTCTGGATGTAATTTAGTCATCCAAATCTGCATACTTAACCCAACTCTCCATCCAACTAAAAATATTTGTATAAGGAAGACAGTACTGAGCAAGTGTGTGTACAACCCCAAAGACTGTGTCAAATATATTACTAGTTATTTACATTATGCTGTTTTGAAAATAGCAGGTATTGGGGACCAGAATCTTACAAGTAGTAATTTAGAGGACAATTATGCAGATGCCATACTTTTTAACACAAGGTTGGTTTGCAAATAAAAACTGGTATTTAAACTGTACCTCTTTAGGCTGTTTTCCAGCATGTTGTTGCTGTAAAAGCTGAAGTTGTAACTGTTCCTGTTGTTTCTTATAAAATTCTTGAAGCTGCTGCTACAAAAAAAAGGGGGAGGGGAGAGAGAGAGAGAGAGAGAGAGAGAGAGAGAGAGAGAGAGAGAAAAGAATGTGTTTATTAAGTAAAACAAAGTAGGATAGCCAATCCAGGGTCCCTTTGGTGTAATACACAAACTGTGATTTGAAAAATAGCATCCTTTTATCTGTAATGGTATGACCTTTAGTTTGAAACTCGACAATAAATTCAGTACACACTGACTATTCTTGGCATTATCGTTTGAAAAGTAATCTCCAAAATGAACTGATGAAAAACATACCATTTTCTACACAAACTAATTAAAATAAGGCAAGGGATAACCTTTGATTGGAACAACAAAGCCACAATGCCCTTGCTGTGAGAATCCTTATTTGGAACATATACATGCTTCCTAAATTATTGTTGTATTGTACTGTACTAAGCTCTGCGTGGTATGGGCACAAGCTCCCTGCTCCCACCCACATGGCCCCAACTTTCAGATAGATAGCTTATTTGAAACTTCCATTCAATGAATAAATGAATGAGGTACTGGGTGACTGTGAGGCACAGTACACAAGGTCAGCTTGCAATGGACTTTGGCATTCCTGTGCCAGTAATGAATTAACCCTGCATAGTTCATTGGGATATATAAATCCCAATGTTACTTTGTGTTTATTTAACCTCCAGCATAGTTGGAGAAGATTAGTACTGATAGACATTAAAGATTTCAACAGATTTCTATTAAAATCTGAAGGTTTCCATTGGCCTTCTGCTTGCTGCTGTGCCAAGAATTAACTGGTTATTACCAGGTAACCTTTGTAAACTCCATTTGTGAGCCATAGGTAGAAGTCACATTGAAAAAATAAACCCACCCATAGCTGGAAGTTGCTTGGTACAGTAAATGCAGATTAATAGGGAAAGCATGGGAGATAATGAAACATTCTAGAGCACCCAAAAAACAAAGAATAGACTACAGCTGACCTTCTTCCATACACACTGGGATGATGGATATAGTCCTCTGGAGCAGGTATGTCTCAAGTACCAAACAACTATGTGGGCAAAGAGGAATTGAATACAATCCCACCACTTCTTCATTCAACATAAAATAGTGCATTGCAGTATTTCACTGAGCTCCATAACGTCTTATTGGTTACAGTGCTTTCTTACATATGTTGTGGGGTGGCATGTCGTGGGGAGATTTTGTTCTCTTGTTCAGCTTAAAGAATTACTTCATTTTGGCCTATATTCATGGAAAGGCAATTGTTGAAATGGGAGATGACATCTTGGAAATGGAGTTTCTCAAAATAATTACAATTTTATTTTCAAAAAAATTGGAAGGTTTGAAAATTTGGTCCCAGTCATGTTGTTTGTTTGCCCTCCACATTCACTGAGGCTAGGGGAACTAGATCACCATGAAAGTGAAAAAACGTGAATAAAGAAATTGCTATTTTTTTAACCTATGAGAACACCTCTCTATGAATTTCTAGGTCTTCCAGCCTGGGGAACTTTTAGTGGACGCTGAACATAGAATCGCATTGGGAGACCTAGAGATTTCTAGAGAGGTGTTCTTTCTAGGAATCTCTTGGTCCTCCAGCATGATTGGAGGAAGCTGACCACAGAGCCACACTGGGGGACCTAGAGATTCCTATTAAAAATCAAATCCTAAAAAGTTAAAATGTGAAGGGATGACTGACCAGTTCGGAGAATGATTGGCTCAGACATATCTTAGGCTGCAGCTATAATATGGCAATGGATGACAAAAGTACACAGAAAACTACAACTATTTTAGAAGCCATTAGTAATGTACTTTTTCTACAAAGAGGAAGATCTCTGGTGAATTATGGGGAAAATATATGAGAATTGCCTAATCCCTACAGATGTTCTCCTATGACAGAATTTGCACGAAGAGGCTGTTCCTCCAATTGCCCTGATGGCCAGCTTAATTGCTGAAAAAGGAACCAGTTACCTGTTGAAGCATGAGTGCCTGCTGCTGCTGGAGCAGGACCTGGAGCTGCTGCGGAGTTAGCACTTGCTGCTGGAGGATCTGCTGCATTTGCTGGGGAGTGATCACTTGAGGTGTCATCATAGCCACTGACACTGGAACCTAAAGCATTAAAAAAGTGTAAACGGCAAGAATCCCAACATGTCTCTCATCAAGTTATCTGTATGTTTTAAACAAAAGACGTGAAACAGCCCCTCTTTTCACTCTAGACACTTGATAAGGTTCTGGTATTTCACTTGTGTGATCTCAAATGTCCCTCTTCTCAAGGTTTATATGATAAGCATGAGGCTAAGACATAATCTCACCGTCTTTAGGTCGCAGGAATAAAAAGCACAAAGCAGACTTCATTTTCTTTGTATGATTCTCTACCACCTACACCAGCTATAATACTTTTGCCATAGGAATGATTTCTGAGAAAATTACACTATTGATCTGTGTATCTTTCAGAGGCAACTATCAATTATAAGAATTTTTACATTAATTAATAAGTACGGCCCTTCAAAAGCAGCCATTGGGAAGTTGGCTCTAAATGAATTGAAGCAAACGAACGCAATTTCAGCCGTATCAAAAGCCGCACCTTGCTCCCAAGAAATTTTAGCAGCGGAGTTCCTACAATGATGTCTGTACCATTCCACATTCACCCAGCATACAGATGGCTTCAATTCTTTCGTATTATGTGAGATACCATTAAAAGCCGCTTTCCATGACATTTCAGTGACAAACAGCTACAGTGATGAACTTGATAGCATTTCATATTTGCAACTGTTAACACGTTTCTGCACGGGCATCTTTGCAAGGAACCTGTACACTGTATCTGAAAGGATGATGTCTTGTTCAGATAAAACACTGACATTAAAATGACAGGCTGTCTTGGCCAAGGTTACACAAATTGTATTCAAGCGGATACCTAATGACAATGCTTTGAATTCTGCAAGCTTTCTAGAATGTAATTTAGCTATTCAAAATAATCACTGCACTTGTGTTTAATTTGCAGACTACATGAGAACCATTTTGTCAGTTCCGGTAATGCAACAAGACTATTTCGTTAGGAGCCCCAAAAGAAAGAAAGGAAGGAAGAGGGGGAAAAGAGGGGGATTACAATGGCGGAGGAGCCAAACTCACATGACTTTGAATAGAAATATTGAACACCACACTTTTCTTTAGTTTCAGCTCAAATAGGTGACAGCAGAAAACTAAAAGCAGTAAAAGGATATACTTCTTTAAAAAGGATCCGCTGTCATCTCATGCATTACAATAAAAGGTAATAACATGTTTTGAACATTTTCATGCACTGTGTTTTTTGAAAAAAAAAGTCAGCAGACAATAGCTGATCAGGAGATAAAAGGATTTTAACAATATTTCAAGGGAGTAGTAAGCAAGAAAGGAATGCAGTATTAATTTTATGTAACATAATTTCTTAATATGCAGTTTATCTTGACTTTTTCACATGATTTGTCCTGTCATTTGCATAGCAAATTCTCATTCCTAATTTCACAGTCATTATGCACTGATGTCCTGATTTCTCAGCACCACTAATTTTGATGAACTAAAAATAGTTCCTGAAGGTCAGATTCATATATACTGAAAACTATCAAATGTTGTTGTGCACATCTGTATATGTGAGAGGCTGACCTAGAGTCAGTTGGCATTATACATCTTGACCGCTTCACCACCACTCGCAACTAGAAATCCAGATCAAAAATTCAATTCCCTGCCACACTTGCCATTATCAATTTGGGTTATCCTCGGATGCAGCACAAATCAAAGTAAGACACAGCATACATACAGCAATCCTCTGTTTGGAGACACCAATAGGGTTCACGATCTATAACATTTAAAAGTCTTACTGAATACAATAAGAATTCATCTTGTGCATACTTTATGATTGTAAATTCCATGGTGCTTGCTTTAATAATTATTACTAATCCAGCTATGGCTCCAACCAGTTCACTTGTGCCACTGTCCTGCAGAATTACAGCTGTAACTGATTTGCTAAAACTTAGTTCCTTGGAAAGTTAATACTAAACAGACTTTCCAGGGAGCAACATCTAAGTCTATGTGGTTATGCAGAGATGGATGTAGAGGGCAAACACCAGTACAAATGGTGAGAAGCAAACACCATTGTTTAATTAAAAAAATATTGTTACTGATTATCATAGTAGTAACAATAATGAAAGGAAAAAGTATTTAAAATATACAAACATGCAGGTAAAACAATACTGTAACAAAACAAACATAAGAACATATGGGTAGCCACATGTTTATACCCAGTACTATAAATTCAGATCCCAAGAAGTGGCCTGCATCATTGAAAACGTCCCTATGTGGAGTTACAATGACCTCAGTAATCTCTGATAACATGGTTAAGGCCAACACTTACAGCCATCTGCTGCCATCTGCTTTCTAAACTACAAGACAAAGTTAGTCTTTTCCAGGAAAATAGTACCTCTGAGCCTGTGTGTTGGGGTAGACTGGAAAGTGTTAACCAGTCCCGCAGCTCCCTTCCTCATACTGAGAGGAAAGACCTAGGTAGTGCATATATTGTCCAGCACAGAAGCTGGACAATTGTACTAAAGGGTAAGCTAGTGCAACACTTATCCAGGGGGAATAGTTTTGCCTTTTGTGCAGGGCTACTGTGGAACTTAGAAACTCAGCTGTGACTGAGGAAACACCTGGTTCTTAGTGCAGCCTTCCATGAACTAAATAAGAGAAAGAAAAAACGAACAAAAACACCTTGATATCATCAAGCACCTGCTAGAGCTTACAAATTACCCCACAGCCTCCTGCCCTGTTCCTTCTGCTCAACATTGGCTCTCCAGAGTGCTCTTATGAAGAGACTCGCTCAGGTAGCACCACTAGAGGAAGAAGAGATGACAGTAGGAATAAGATGTCCAACACAGTGGAAAGTATGCAATAAGACAATGTCAAAGTGTTGATCCAGTGGGGGAAATCCCAGTTGAGCTCCACTAAAGATGCAAAATGTCTTGGGTGGTCCCTAAGGGTTCATATACGCTTTGCAGTGACAAGATCAAGGAAAAGGCAGCTCTGCTTCAGGAACCATAAAGCAGGTGATGCTTTAAATAAACATACTCAGAGTAGACAAATGCAATTATGTCTCTGTGTTTGTTAACAGGCTGATATTTAAAATCCTTAACTTCCTATCCACTTTCTTAACTTCCAAGGTACCTCTCTACCATGTAACTAGTCCCTAGTAATACCAAGATTCGAAGGCCATGCAGAAGCACTGATAGGCTATTATAGCCCACACTTTATTACCCATTACTACCAGGTCATTAGCAGGAAGAGTGATTGTACTGGTCTTAACCTATTGATCATTGTAACTACTATCATTTAATCCTGTGTTGAATGTCTGGAAAGCTGCTAAAGGCACACAAGAGAGAGTGCTTTAGCTCTGAGAAATATAGCTAAAGCTTGGAAATTACACTTTGATTCATAAAAACTACCCAATGGTTTAAATCAATAGTATTTAAAACAGTCGTGTAAGTTCTTAACTGTGGTCTCTAATATTTATAGGTCCCCGTTTGAGTGTATTCTGTCAAAACTGGACTTATTTTAGATACTGTGCGGAACAAAGTTAAATATGAAATCTCTTTATTCTTGATACAACAGGGCTTCAGTTCTGGGTGACTATAAATTGTGATGCTTTTCACAAACAACAAACACCTAAAACAAATACTTAGTTTTAAATCAGATCTACTTTAAAAAAGTACAAAACCCTGCCACCGTAACTGAGTATCTGTAACTATCTAAATGAAATACACTACAAATGTTTATTGAGAGAACCTGGCTTACTACCCCAGGACAAACTAATTATAATGTATATTCAACTAAACATGTTTAATGCATTGTAGAGCCAGTTTCGGGGGGGGGGGGGGAATTCAAGAGATATATTTATTAACATCAAGTCACGAAGAAGGTGCAAAGAAATTCATGTCCAGAGTACAATGCTGTACACATTTGCTTGGCAGACACTTTTCTAAACTCAGAAGGATTTACGTTCAGGTAAACCTATGCAACATCATCAGACAGCAAAAAACAACAACAAAAAAACAACAACAAACAAACAAATAAACCCCAAAGCTTTTTAAAACACACTTCAATCCATTATCCTGTTTTATCTTTTAGGCAATGAATTTGGTTTATTTAATAAACTACCTGTAGTCTGGCCAACCGATACTCCCAGGGTGTGGTAGGTATCCAGCTGCACTTGGAGCTGGAAGTGAAGGGAAAATATTTGTGCTGCTTCACTATCAGAATCCCATTAGTAACAGACCTGCTGACATTCCAATAACATCACTGGCAAAAATGTCTTTAAATGGCACCTCCTCGCTCCAGGTTTATTTCCCCAAAGCATATCTACTACATGTTTTCTTAGATTCTCAAGGCAGTGCCATATTTGCTTTGCTCACTTTCCTTCTGAAATATCCCACTATTATAGCTCTACTTTTGGACCTCAGCTCATGTTGGGATGAAACTTGTTAAGACATCGTGACTGATGAAAGGGGATGAACCATACACAAGCCCAGCTTTTCTACGAGGCTAAACATGAAACAATGTGTTTCAAATCTATATTAATATGCAAACACCAATTGATTTATTGTTTGTTTTCTAAAAGAGGCTCAGATTATGGAAAATATTTATCACTTCCATAATCACTATCTATTTCTTCTTTTTGGCAACAAATAAGTTTCATCATTATGAACTGCTATTATAACAATGTAAAATTAATTAAAAATTATGAAATACATTCCAAATGCCATCTCAGACTAGATGAGACTGGGAAGTAGTGAAATGTATGCAAATCAGACAAGTACGGACAGCCACTAAGATAATAAAAAGGAGATTTAACGGTACCATCTTAAAAATACAAAGGTCTACAGAATAAAGGTTTCAGATCTGAGCAAGCAGTACATATCCAGCTTTGGTATTATTACCGTAAGTGGGAATAAATGCATTCAGCTCAAAGCGTTATATTTCAACGTAACTCTTCACCCCTGGAATGAGGAAACACTAAATTATGTTACCTGTATCTCCCTCCAGACAGAACGTTTCTGACACAATATTTCATGTCTTCAAAACAAAAACAATTAAAAAGGAAAAGAAAACCTCACAATGCTCGAACTATCCATGTGGAAACCATGATTCCCTTTTCATTATGCAAAGCAGAATTTCACTTTTAAGACTTCACCATTTTTGCCCATTACGCTGTGCAGAACGTTACGACAGGTACTGTTTATTATATTAATGTAAAATAAGCTAAGTAGTCGGTCATTAGCATAACTGTTCTGTCTTCAACAGTACAACCTCCTATTAAAAAGAAGCGGGAGGGAGAACAGATGAGAGAAAGATGGAGGGGGGTGGCTGGAAAAAAAAAACACCCAAAGCTCCTTACAATTCAATTAACATTTTGTTTTTAGAATGTTGTTTATTGCATTTTACTAAGAACTAGAATGTGATCACCGGCATTCACAACAGTAAGGTAACTGAGTTTTGACTTGGTAAATAATTCCAGACTTTCCACCATAAAGACTATTTTATCAATGAAGGAAGAAAGGGAAAATGCTGGTTTAATTTTGTTTCAGAGATGAAACCTTAACGGGAACAAGATCTTACCAGCCACTTCTCAGGCATACCTGATTTCCTACTTATCTATCAGGATCATGGCTGAAGCTATAATGTCTATCCACATAATCTGCATGCAAATATAGAGTTTACACAAACTAAATCTCTCCTATTTTCATGTTTGTTAACTGAGCACCGCAACATAACCTACTGCTACAAACCAGGAATCAGCTAAACTATCTTTACAGGAGGGAGGGAGTAGGGAGGGAGTCTTTCTTTTTTCTCAACATAGATGTATAACAAAGAGTTCTTGTTGCTTTGCACAAAGGGAAAACACTCATACATGAGTTCTATTTATCTTTAGTTTCTTTTAAAAGTCAACACATCAATGTCTTCCTTAAAAACCCTCTACACAACCAAAATGTAAAGATCTCACTCCCAATTATTGCAAAACTCATCTTGATCTTACTACTTTTACATAAATGGATTACACTGTTAAAAATGAATAATAATTCAAATAGCAGTTTTAACAGTTGCACGATGATAGCAAGTATTCTTTTTCAACAGCAGGTATATGAAAGTGCAAGATCAGCACCACTAGAATAATTTACAAATTTTGCCTGTGGCTCTGCTTTCTGATCCTCTTCTTAAGAGTTAAAGAATGTGGTTTTGTCTTTTCTAAGGGTTGGGGGAAGAACATGAGGAAGTGTACTGACTAATGTAATATTAATAAGCAATTAAAATATGTGAACTTACTGAACCAGTTTACTCTTAATCAGACACACACAAAAAATCCCTCGGTCAAATTTTGATAAGATGTATTCAAATTCTAGTTCTGTTAAACACTCATTTAGAGGGTGTCACTTTATTTAGTGTTACAACCTTTACAACACTTGTAAAAGTTTATTTGCTTGAAGTGCTGTACTGTATTTCACACTTCTCACAGGTGCCTTCATCTGTACATTCGGATCTAATTTGCGCTAGGGGTGCTGATCTATAATGAGAAAGCATCAGATGCTTCTTTGACAATCTTGCTATTCACTGATTTACTTCTAATGAAGACACATTCCAACCAGCAAGCTCTCTGTATGTGAAAAGGTCAAAACATGTTTTTTAAGATGCCTAGCAAAATCAAGGCAAATGGGAAAAGCCCAAGGAGAAAATCCTTCTCGCAATGCTGTGGCAATTAAGAGCCATTGTGCAATAATAATAATTAAAAAATCCTTAAAAGCCACTTTCAATAATAAAAAAGAAGAACGTGCAGAAAATTAAGCTGCCACTACTGGTACAGGTTAGGTGGGGAAAATATCAAAATTTAATGTATTCTCCCCTGTGTCATCTTGTTTTGTCAAGACATCAAATAGAATTGGAGAGTTCAAAATAACAAGCCCTTGAGAAATCACAGAAGCCGACCTTTTTGATGTTGTTGGTTTACCTTGTTCTCAGATATTTGAACAATGATGTTTCAGATTTTAAGGGCAAGACAATGAGCCCCAAAATTAGAAGGTGTTATCAGCTATTGTTGTCTAGGTGTCATTTCCCCATGCCCCTTCATAAAAGGCAATGTAACAACTATTCTTACCTAATCAGGGAACACAACTCCAAATTTAAGGGCTTTGCGGAATAATTTATATAATGGATATTTGTTTAATGTTCATTTAAATCTACTTTGCGTTCCATCTCCCCATCAATACAGTAATGTGAATGAGAGATATGCTTTCCAAGAGTGAGAACCACTTTGGGAAGGTTAAGAAAAACTGGCTGCTTCGTATAACTACTTCCAGGTTTATCTTTTAAAAAACCCAGACATATCAGACAGCCTTAAAAAAGATGAGTGTGAAGTTCTCCCCTCCTTCCCATCTGTGGATCCCTCCCTTGCTTCAACCTCTAATAAGAGACAAATACAGTGAGGGCAAAGGGAAAAAAGAGGGGGGGGGGGAGAGAGAGAGAGCCTTATAAAAACAAGAGGCATTTAAAACCGAATCCTGAAAGTTCACAGCAAAGCTAATTTCCAGCAACACAGTCCGGCTTTCAGTAAAACAAACAAACTGCTTAAAGCCAGCCAAGCTTTTTGCCAAACAATATCACATCAAGTCTGTGGTGTCAGAACTTTCCCACAATCTAGCCACGCAGGTGTGGGTCGGTGGCGGCTGCAGAAAACCCCCTCTCTTTTATTTACTTATCCCCCACCCCAAACACAGGACTGGAGCTGTGTGAGATGGACAGATGAGGAAACAGAATAATATATTTATTTCTTAAATTATAAACATTTGCATGAAGACATGCTGTGGGTAATTTTGTTGGCAAAAACCACGGATGTGTCCTGTGCCTCTTTCTACTCTGAAGATTCTCTATTTTTAATTATACTAACCATTTCCCACCTTTGACAAAAATGTCCACAATCACCTCTTTCAAAGGTAACACATTTCCAATATAGCAAACAATAATCTATTACTATCACCATATTTAAAAGAAACAGAATCTAGTGAAAAGAAACAGAAGTCTTAAGACTTTTAAGTCCCAATAAACACTGGCTAGCAACTACTGAAAATACAGGTAAACAATTGCATTAACATATTTACTGTGTGCCTGTTAAAGTTTAACACACTTCTTAAAATTGTCCCCACTAAATCACTACCCCCTTTTTTATCTTCTGGATATACCTGAGGAAACACGGTTGTGTATATGTTTACCTGTTTCAACACTTGTCCATTAAAATTGTGATATGAAATGTTATCAATTTCTGTAATAATTTCCTGAACAATTTGCAAAAAAATTTCACTGGGACGTCAACAAATGAGAGTATATTTGGAGGAATTTAAACTGCCCCAATGGTGCAAATTAATGGGACAATCCTAACCTAGTTGGGTTCAAATTTCCTCCCCAAATTCCTCATTTTTAAAAAAATTTGCAACATGTCAATTAGATACACAACTGTGTGAAATAGACTAGGAAGTTATGAGCCCATGTCAGTTTCATTGCATCACTCAAATTCCAGCCAAATTGGGCATGGCACCTCCTAGCTCTTGTTTGTACTACATGAGACATTTATTTTAAGAGGATAGGATGCAGAGGACTGGGTGCAGAGTACAGTAAAGCATACTTTGTAAACATAATCTAAACTAACAAACGGAGAACAAAACCTCACCGAAATCATCCCTCCCTATCATAAGCTTTCTGATGATTTATGGTTTACCAACTCAGCAAGGTTACGCAACACTGCATGCCTTTTTAGATGCATTATTTGAGCCAGTTGAGATTTAATTAAGATCACAGCCTCCAAAATCCCTGTCAAATGAAAAATTCATCGGAAGACAATACACTATATATTCTCATTCAGAGAGTCTCCTCTCCACGACTCTGGAATAACATAAGTTAATCCTCGTTTCTATGGTGGCAGACAAAAGTTGACTAATTTTGTTTTCTTTTGACACTTGTGTTGTTTTCTCGTTTGTGTCCTGAGATCATTCCTTAATAAGGGGGTGGGAAGGAAGGGGGGAGGCAGTGGGAGTGAGAAAATGAAAGGGCAGTGGGGAAAAACATGTCTCAATACGGCAGAAGATATATCTTGACATTCCAGCAGCTCAACTGTGATGTCATCCATGTTTTCACATAATTAACCCCTGCTGCTCCGGGCAGCATTTTATGGTACCTGGCCATTTCTGGCAAAGTGTAGGCAATGGGACATTTCTGGGCACTCATTAACTATATTGCATTTGTAGGTAATGAAAAAGGTGCCAATACGTTTTTAATATAGAAAGGCTTTAATCAGGCATTGCTTCTTATAATTTCCTGACCTAGTTCAACTCAACAAGGCATGCCACAATTTAATAAAAAGAAGCACAATGCCTTAATGATTTACAATCCACCAATTCTAACATAGCACCTTCTTTTTCCATTCATATGTCTATTTATCTCTAATAAGTTTCATCTCAGAAAAGACTCCTGACTTAGACAGAATTTGTAAAGTGGGCAGCTGGGAGAGGCCCAAAGAGTCTTGAAAGCCTGCATCTCTGTTCAAAATTTCTTACTCTCCTCTTTGCTTATCTTCTGGTTTAAAAATGACAGGTGCTAGCAGTCTTTTGTTTGACAGGCCCCTACACAAATAACTGTCTTGCCTGAAAGGGCTAATGCACTACTAATGAACAATAAATCAGCTTTGATTATAAAGTGTCAAGCCAATCAGTTTTCAGTTCAGCTCGATCACATCTTAGACCAAATCAGCTACACTGTTTGGACAGGATTTGTTTTCAGATTTACATCCTCATCAATGCAATTTTAAAGAGGAGACTGGATGCAGTACTGCCTTGTATAGAACGTTTTTCTGATCCTTAAGACCCAATCTTCCATGTTGGTAAAAAGTTCAGATCACAAAACACACAATGCACTTTTAGCCATACATCTGTATGTATATCTGTTCAGAAAAAAAGAACAATTTCACGTATTTATCAATCTGAACTCATGATAGTTAAGACATAAGTTGTATTTACATTAAATCCACAAAACACCTGATCATGCACAGCTCACTACAATTATGACTCTGTGTGATGACCCAGACAAGATTTGGTGCAAATGTGTATATATATCCATATATACATGGATCATATAAACATGCTTAAAGATTTAAATCCACATCCCCCCCCCAACACACAGATCTTAATTTTTTTCTTGTATATACATTTCATTAACACATGTCTGTTTAATTAATAACTGTACCTCAACAGACCTTTCACCTCTCCCTCAGAAACCAATCTCTCTTATTAGAAACAAAACACACTCCTTGCTTAGGAAGCTTGTCTTCCCCTTTTTGGTTTGTTTGGTTGAAATGCCTTATCTTCAAAAACCCTGGCATTTATTTTAATCCCACTCTTTCAGTTTAAATCGACACTTTGCAAACTTTCCATGAATAAATGAATACTGTATTCACTTTCTCTCTCCCTTAACTCTGTCAGGTAAGAAAGAGTTAATCTCTAAGAGGAAGCATCTATGTGCACTTTGCTCTAAACTAACCACCCACTTCCTAATAGTTCCCTCCTCCTTACTACCACCACCCCTTAGAAAAATAATCTCATTTTGCAGGAAAATTCAGCACTGCATGATTGAGGCTTACCTTATTTACAGTTAGATCCAGTTACAACTATTTCTTTAGAGCACATTAATACCAGTCAGTGTCAAAAACAAACCTCCCGTACATAATGCCATGTGGCAAATTGACTTGCAACTATAATCAGACATGTAACTGTGCTTTGCATAGTGTTTTACACATCTGTAGCTCTATTCCTTCCCCCTTCTTTCTTTTCTTTTGACAAATTACAGTTAATACAAATAACCCATAAATACTGCAAGGGATTCGGAACAGTAGAGGCATCAGGCAGGCAGACAAATAACACCAGTATAGATTTTCCCACAACAATCTTCAATAAGCTATCCAAAAGCTACACAGTTCTCTATAAGTTTTGTAAAGCAGTAAAGAGATTTATCCATACATCCATTTCGTGAGTAAAAAAAAAATAGTTTAAACATCTTTCCTAAACTTCCCGAGAGAAGACACAGGCCTCTATAGTATAGTTGTCTTCTCCCATTTCTGCATGTTTTGTTCCTAACCTGGTTAGCAAAACTCTTGATGGAGAAGTTAGAGAATGTTAATGAAGCAGCCTCTAATTAAAAAAATAAAGGAAAACAGAAGGGGGGTAGGGTGGAGAGGGAGAAGGGAAAACAACCCCATGCCACATTAGAGATCGTTATGCTATAAGTAAGTAAGACTGAAGAAAAGGAATCATAGAAATCAATCATATTGACAAACCTGACAAACTCCATTTAGCTGCTACCCCAAAGCGAGTGCTGGGCCATGGAGCTCTCTGAAGCCTTGTTGTAGAGTCTGAGCGTCCTCAGGTTACAGACAGATTGCACGCACAAGAAGGGTGCTCCTGGGCTGACAAGATGCAAAACTACCCACTCCGCCACGCCCTTCTCCACCAATCACAACCAGCCTCTAAACATAATCAGTTCAAACACCCCTACACAATGGGCCTCCTCTCCTTCCCTCTCTCTTTCTCGCTCTCTCTCTCTCTCTCTCCTTCTGACGGCAGGTGAAATAATGCTTTTGTGAAATCACGCTTTTGTCTCTCAAGCAACTCCGGTTAATTGCCGCTAACCCTTTGACCTGAAAAGGCACAGCAAAGAGCACCTACTCTCCTTTACAAAGATCAATTTCTTTTTTTTAAAAGCCCCCAACAATAACAAAAACAA
Source organism: Anolis carolinensis (assembly GCF_035594765.1). Taxonomy (NCBI): domain Eukaryota; kingdom Metazoa; phylum Chordata; class Lepidosauria; order Squamata; family Anolidae; genus Anolis; species Anolis carolinensis. Next base: position 46,719,500 of record NC_085842.1, read on the forward strand.
CAACAACTATATTGACTAATAGAGACGTTTCAGAAATCTAACCTTTCAAGAGCAATCTGTTCGGCAGCGACTGCATGACACTAGAGAGCAGCAGCTATCACAACGCTTCACAACAATCAGCTGAAAATGGATAGGCCAAAAAGAGATAATTATGCATTAAGGAGGGAGGTGTGGGTGTTTTTCTCCCAGTGCTGCAGGGAAAAAAGGCATTCAGGGTGAAGAGCTAACTTTTACAGCATCTTAAGTAGAATTGTTATTATTGTTATTCTTTTACCCAAGTCGAATCTTTCTGGGTACTTCTGCTGGGCAGGCTATGTATGACGGGACCTGTATATTTTTGCACACACATACACACAGTGTGGATAAACACACACACACAATTTAAACAGGAGTTTATTAAAATTATCAGTGTGCCTGGCCTATGCAGGGAACTGCCCCCGCCCCTTCTAAACAAAGCAAAAGGAAATGAATCATGTACTGGGGAATGATAAGATGTTAAAACATATCACAAGCACAGATGAATCTATTATATTCCTCAGATCAATGTTTCCCAAATAAGGAGTTTTATCAGCCTGTTGTTAAGGCTGCCGCACAAATATTTCTGAACTTGGTAGCTGTGAAACACTTGGGACATTTGCAGTGCCAGTGAATTTGGATAATTAATGCAGACAAGCTTCCAAAGTTCAAATGTTCAAACAGGAATACTTTTTTTTTTGTTTTAAGAATTAAACACACACTCACACCCCAAAATTATGGACTTTTTCTGCCTTTTAAAACAGCCACAGAGCTATATCAGAAATCTATTTTCACCCAGTCAACTTGATTCTTAAAAAATTAGAAAGGTTCAGCTCTTTTGAATATTATTTACAAAGAAGAATAAAACTGGCTTTAAAAAAAGATTATATAGTTATTTCACAATCACCTAACTGAAAAAGGAAGACCTTCTTATTGCCGTTAACTGTCAGAAATATACATTTGCTTGCAACAACCAAGAATGCCAAACAAACAGTTCCACACTTGGAGGGTGGATTAGGATTGGAGTTATATATAACAGACAAAAGACTAACAACTTGTAACCTGATAATTCAGTGGGATTTGAAATGGACTGCTTTCTCGTTCTTGAAGTGTTTTTGTGCTAGATAACAAATTAAAAGAGTGCTTAGTCCTAGGCATTAAAAGGGGCATCCACTAACCCCTCCTTATGAATATTTAACAATGGACTGTAGGCATCTCTTCTAAGACCCTAAATCTGCCAAAAAGAGCTTCCATCAATGAGCAAAATCGAGCTTCTTAAATCAATAAGAGCAAGAGATAAGATCTGCATATCTAAAACATGAAACCTGATTGTAAATTGCAAATATCACTTAGGTTGCATTGTAAACTGCACATATTTTTTAAAACAAAGAGGAGAAAGTAGTCATGCTTAGGGCTAATAGGAGATAATAATAACTGGTTATTTCATATCTTTAGAGGCTGCAAGTGGTTGAGAGGAGTCGTCAAATGTTGGGAGGAAGAGAGGAAGACTGTTTAGTTAGAGCATTTCCACTTGCAGTTGTTCTTTCTCCTCCTGTGTGCAAGCTGAGCTTCTTATATTAAGGATCACATCATTTTCTGGTGGCAAACAAATGAGTAGCTTGCATTTTGGAATACTGTATATAGTATTGCCATGGGAATGGGCTTTGCAACTCTTGGTCTCCATGTTATGGAGAGGGAGAGTAAGTAATCCAAATTCAGAAAGATGACTTGTAGTAGTCACAACGGACTGAAATAGAGAAATCTCTCTTTCCCCCCTCCTCTTAAAGCACAAACAGTATGGCTGAGTAACCTCAGCATGGCACTCTCTCTCTACCTAAACAACATCACAGGGATTTTGCAAAGATTTTTTTAAAACTACAGTAGAGTCTCACTAATCCAACATAAACAGGCAGGCAGAACGTTGGATAAGTAAATATGTTGGATAATAAGGAGGGATTAAAGAAAAGCCTATTAAACATCAAATTAGGTTATGATTTTACAAATTAAGCACCAAAACATCATGTTATACAACAAATTTGACAGAAAAAGTAGTTCAATACGCAGTAATGCTATGTAGTAATTTCTGTATTTACGAATTTAGCACCAAAATATCACGATGCTTTGGAAACATTGACTACAAAATTGCGTTGGATAATCCAGAACGTTGGATAAATGAGACTCTACTGTATTTAATCTATAAGGTAAAGGTAAAGGTTTCCCCTTGACATTAAGTCTAGTCATGTCCGACTCTGGGGTATGTGTGTGTGCTCATCTCCAGTTCTAAGCCAAAAAGCCAGTGTTGTTTGTATATGCCTCCAAGGTCAAGTGGCCGGCATGTCTGCATGGAGCGCTGTCGCTGTGGTACCTATTGATCTACTCACATTTGCATATTTTCAAAATGCTAGATTGGCAGAAGCTGGGGCTAACAGCGGGAGCTCAGCCCGCTCCCCGGAATCGAACCGTCAACCTTTTGGACAGCAAGTTCAGCAGCTCAGCGGTTTAATCTACTGCGCCACCAGGGCCCACAGTTTACTCTATATATTCATGTAAAATTATTTAAAAATTAGTCAAGAAATTAACACGCAAAATTCGGGTCAATGTAATTATTCCTACCAAAAAAGAAACCATCTCTTTAGAGGGGTGAAAGGTATGAATTTAGGCTATCAAGAATTTAGTCTAGCTTGGGAGAATCCAAAAGAAGCATCAACCCCCTTAACTCGATCCTTCTGGCCCCAGAAGCTGTCTTTGACTTGTATATGAGGTTAACTTATACATTAGTATTCTACACGACAAAGAAATGGGCAGACCAGGGTTTAAAACACAATGAAGCACAGAACAATCTGAAGGAAGTCTTGGAAGATCATAAGGATGTCAGTTTGAAAATGGGACAAACGGTGTGCATATGGAAGTTTTTCTCAAACATCCTTAAATTAAAGAAAGGGGTGGGGGGAGTTCCAGCAAAAATGAAAGCTGTACTTACTGATGGACAATGCATGTGACCTCTTAAACAAAGTGGGACCAATTTATCTCAGTGACTTTCTTCATCCTTCTTCCAAATTATAATAGCAAAAAATCACCAGGGGTATGAGTTCAGATTAATTTTATATAAAGACCTGTCAGCAACTGAGGGTGCATATTTTTCAGAGGTGGTGTAACTTTTTCTTTATTTCAGCTGGATTTAGGTGATGAGCCCGGGGGGTGGGGGTGGGGGGTAGTTTTAATAATTCTAATTGTCCTTTTGATGTTGATGTTGACGCATTTCCCAGCCTTTGTGATGCAGCAAGCCATAAATCAAATTTGGACTGCCATTGTAGGAACTGAGGACACTATAAACAGAGCGGGAAATTCCTTGTTTGTTGGTCTTTTTGTTTTCTCAGTACTTCTCTTGTTTCAATACTTCTGCATCACTTGTTCATGGTTCAAGATAGACTGCCCTGCCTTGCCAGCCAATTCTGAATTGCCTCTTGGAGATGGATCAAGAAATGTACATTGTGCAAAATTGGTTTCTTTTCCTACACATACAAAGCAGAGACACTCATGTATCTTCCCCAACCCTCAACCATGGCAACATGGCTGAGAGAATAGAGTGGCAAAAGATCCATGTTTGGATAGCCTAAAAGAAGCACTGATGCCCTCTATTCTCTTCACCATGGCACCACATCTGGCCCTTTTGAATGTCTAGGTGGGGAAATGATGGCAGCGGCTGGGGCAGCTGGCTTCATGCGGCAGCACTGATGCTTTCCTCTCTCCATGGAATGACTCTCAATTTATCTATGAGTTATATCAACATTGGGAGCCCCCAGTTAAACCACTGAGCTGCTGAACTTGTGGGCCGAAAGGTTGCAGGTTCGAATCCGGGGAGTGGAGTGAGCACCTGCTGTTAGCCCCAGCTTCTGCCAACCTAGCAGTTTGAAAACATGCAAATGTGGGTAGATCAATAGGTACCACTCCGGCAGGAAGGTAATGGCGCTCCACGCAGTCATGTTGGCCACATAACCTTAGAGGTGTCTATGGACAACGCTGGTTCTTCGGATTTGAAATGGAGATGAGCACCAATCCCCAGAGTCGGACATGACTGGACTTCATGTCAGGGAAAAACCTTTACCTAATCTTTACTCATATCAACTTTAATAATTTTGACCATCCCCAAAAAAACTGCCTTTGAATTATACATGAGAGCAAGTTATATATGAGTACATTCATAGGAGGATAAAATCTTATTAATTGCAAGCTCGTCTCCCTTTGTATACCTACATTTCAAAATGCCAGTTACACCCCACATTATTTCCTCTTCTACTACAACACTGATTTTTTTCATGTTATGTGTAAGTGAAATTGCTGTATCCATTTTTATTGCTTAGATTAGCATAATCTTCTGTTTTGTCAGTACTATTTACAGGTTTATCCCAATAGTGTGCGGAATTAACATAATCTAAAATCAGACGTGGCAAGTATTCATAATGTGGCCAAGACTCAGCTTCAACCTGTCCATGTTGATTTCTGTTATTCTTGTTGTTTTTGTTGTTATTTGCAACTACCAATTCTTGCCACTTATTATGACCTGACATAACCAGGTTTCATCAAGGTTGTATATCCTTAGCTGCACAATTCTATCTTTTTCTACATTTTTAATGCAGATCTAGTGTCAAAATCGTGATAATATATTTGAATAATTATTTTTAGCTGTTAAAATCATCCACTACTATGATAACTGGCTGTGATGTAATGTAGATGAGCAGGGTGATCAATTCACAACATTTCTTTTTAATATAACTAGCATTTCATAAAAAGAACAGCGGATATAATATAATATAACATAATATGTGATCATATGTTGAACATGAGCCAGCAGTGTGATGCTGTAGCAAAGAAGGCGAATGCTATTTTAACCTGCATTAATAGAAGCCTACATTTCAAGTCCCCTGATAGCGCAGTGGATTAAACCGCTGAGTTGCTGAACTTGGTGATCGAAGGTCGGAGGTTCAAATCCGAGGAGCGGGGTGAGCTCCTGCTGTTAGCCTCAGCTTCTGCCAACCTAGCAGTTCGAAAACATGCAAATGTAAGTAGAACAATAGGTACCGCTTAGGCGGGAAGGTAATGATGCTCCATGCTGTCATGCCAGCCACATGACTTTGGAGGTGTCTACGCACAACGTGGGCTCTTTGGCTTACGGAGATGAGCACCAACCCCTAGAGTTGGAAACGACTAGCCTTAATGTCAAGGGAAAACCTTTACCTACCTACATTCAAGTCAAGGGAAATAATAGTCTCACTAAATTCTGAGCTGGTCAGACCTCATCTGGAATAGTGCATCCAGTTTTAGGTGCCTCATTTTAACAAGGATATAGACAAACTGGAGCATGTTCAAATAAGTGAAGTGAGGATAGTTAGAAGTATGAACAGCACACCATATTAGGCAAGATTGAAACAGGTAGCCATGTTCAGCTTGATAAAGAGAAGATGAAAAGGGAAGACATGACTGTACTATTAAAGTACTTCAAGGGCTGCCATAAAGAGTAGGATGCAGCCCTGTTTGCTGCCCTCCCAGAGAGTAAGACCAAGTCTAATGGTTTGAATTTACAGGAAAGGAGATTTTCATTGAACGTTAGAAGAAATTTCTTGATAGTAAAAATGGTTCAGCAATGGAACCAATTGCCTAGAGAGGGGTGGGGTTTCCATCTCTAAACGTCTTCAAAAAGAGGCCGGGGATGTATTAGTTGGAGATATTGCATTGAACATCTATTGCCCATGACGCTCCTTCCAACTTTATGAGTTTATGACTCAACATCTCAAGAGTGAGACACTTACTCTCCTATCAAATCTACAGTTAATATTCACATAAAAATGAACAGAATAAATGTCTCTCTCTCATACACACACACACACACACACAGAATATGTATACAGTAGTTAAAACACTTTTACAAATCTGATGACAGATGTGTAACATCTAGTAGTAATTAGACAAGGCAATCTATCCTTATGCATTCAAGTGGCCTTGGGGGCATTCCAAATGTTGGATAATCCACATTTTCGTAATTTATTTAAATAAAAACAGACTAAGTTGCAGCTACATTGCCACCAAAATAATAGTTTAGGTAATGAAAAGACAAATAACTTAATGTTCCAGTCAGTATTCATTTTGTGAAATGGTAGGAATATGGGTTTGGTGAACTGATCACTGCCTAGTTTATTGATTTATGTCTACTCCATGTACCTTAACATTTCAGTAAATCCAAAATAAATTTACTGAAATATGTACAGCCATGGTGTACCCAACGGTCACTACTTCAGGCCTAACAAATGTCTTGTTCTAAACCACCAATAACAGAATAACAAAATCGAACAATGACTGCCCCTTGCCAAGAAGCCTTAGAAACTCACCACCACCTGACGATGCCAGCATTTTGTACTTGAAGCACCCCTATTTTAAGGGCTCCCAGAGCTGGCTAATTAAGACACAAGAACACCTGATCAACTCCATAACATCATCCAACAATGACCAGTGAAAGAGGCTGTGAGAGTTCACACACCATAGGGAATACTTTGAATACACAACCAGAAGAACAAACAGAAGAGATGTCTGTGATGTGGTCTTTGGGAGTCTCCTGATGCCCAATCTAGCCACTGTCTAACCTGTTTCATTGTACACAGAACTTCTGTACGACCTAAATAAACTGATATTTGATGGGGGTTTTAATCTATTTTAATCTATTGACTGTTTAACTGTGTTCTATGTTTAGATGTCAATCATGTTTATGTGAGTTATTATTTTTATAGATAGGATTATGTCTATGATGATGCTGTTTTTTATTGTATGTTATGTTTTTGTTTTTTACATGTTGTGTGCCGCTTTGAATCCTGATCTGGAGAAAAGTGTGATAGAAATAAATAATCCCTATGGCTGAGTTGAGAACAGCCGGATGCCAGAGAAGAAAAGAGGGAAACCTTGCCTCTGTTTATGTACTGTCTGTCTTTGTCAATTGTATAACTGCACTGAATGTTTGCTATATATGTATCTGTAATCCGCTCTGAGTCCCTTCGGGGAGACAGAGTGGAATATAAATAAAGTATATTTTCTTAGTTATTATTATTTTCCAGCATGACCTTTGTGACCTCAGTTGGCCCAGACAGGAAGACTGCAGAACATCAGGGCAGGTGATACACCAACAATGCCTCTGATCAATCTCTTTGGTCCATCCTAAGATAAAGATCCTTCATAGTGGTCCTAGGGCAGATGTGTTTCATTGCTAGGGAAACAGAATACTTATGAATGACGGTGCATTTCTTCCACTGGGTCTTCCAGCTGAGATTGGTGTTGTGTTGAGTAACTGGTCATGAAATCCTGGGACATGCCTATTTTTGTCAAGCTCTGCTATCCACGTCTCCATAATGAAAACTAAATCCTCCCTTCCACTAACAACTAAGATACACCACTTTATTTGCAGGGTGCCACATTAAATTCTCAGCGACTGGGGCCCTAAATAAGTACACTTGTCTTATTTAAGCACTCCCCTCCAATCAAAGTACATCAAGTATGAACTAGAGAACAGGATTCTGGTTCATGATTTGGGGTGGGGGGATAAACAAAATCAGAATCTTGTCTAATTCACGACTGAAATTATAGAAATAGATCAAAATGATAGCAGCACAAGAAGGTAATCAAGGCATATAGGAGAATATTTTATTTGCATGAGGTTTAATATAACAACTGAAAATCCATGGTCCATGAAGGATACAAAGGATGATGCCATACCATTTAGACTACAGATGAGCACAATATAGAATGCAGACAGATACAAATCTCTGATGTTTCCACGTATTGAGCTATAATCTTATTCTACAAGTAATACAGGTGGGAGAATATAGTTCCAAGCAGTGGGTCTTCTTGTTGTTGTTCCTTTATTTACGGATTGGTGCCTTCTTTTATCATGGCCTTTCCTTTCTGGAGGGACAAATTGTAACAAAGCCCCCAAGAATCTTGTCTAATTCACTAATTGTTTTTTCCGAACAAAAAATCGGAATGGATATCTGTAATGTAAGAATCTCTCTACTATCTATCTATATGCCTGGCTTCTGTAACTATAATTGACATGTCTGTACTCTATCCATGGGGCACTGAAGCAGTTAACTCTCTATTAATTTTATTTATGTCCACATTATGATCAAGTTGTCATTAAAATAAGTGTGGGGTTGTTATTTATACTCAATGCACATTCGACTTAAAAGGTGACAGAAATGTCTTCTGATACTGCATGAGGAGGGATTTACGTTTCTTTTTAATACAACATTTTTATAATGGCAGTGTTACCAGCTAATTTCTATATGCACAGCAGGAAGTGTCAACATTCAGGTGAGTGATGAAGATGATAGCATAAAAGCTCTGGAAGAAGCTTCAAAATTATTGTTCCTCTCAGCACATACAGTTATTAATAATGAATCAAATATGTAACTAAATATGTATATAATTGCACCTGACATGTTCTTATCATAAATGACAACAACATTTTGGCCTATCTTTTTATATTTGACCAATCCTAGAAAATTCCAGTTTTTAGCCTAAACTTTAATGAAGCTAGGTGTTGAATCCTACCACTAAAATAGCTTCAGCGCCATGGATAGTGCTGTTAAATCTTGGATTAAGGTTGCATCTACAATGCAGAATTTAATATAGTTTGACACCACTTTAACTGTCTTAGCTCAATGCTATGGAACCTTGGAAACTGTAGTTTCGTGAGGCACCAGAATTCTTTGGCATAGAAGGCTTAAGACAGTGGTTTTCAACCTGTGGGTTCCCAGATGTTTTGGCCTCCAACTCCCAGAAATCCTAACAGCTGGTAACCTGGCTGGGATTTCTGGGAGTTGAAGGCCAAAATTCCTAGGGTCCCACAGGTTGAGAACCACTGGCATAAGACTACAGCTCCCATGATTCCATAGCATTGAGCCATTGAAATTAAAGTGGTGTCAAACTGCATTAATTCTTTAATGGTAATGCATCCTTAGTTAATGAATGAACCTTTTCCTTAATCAACTGTAAATTTATTTTCCAACAGAAGGAAAGTTCTGATTCAGCTACTTTATCATGCATGCTTAAACTGAATGCAGATATCTAGGTATTTATATCATAGTACTTTAACATATATAAAGATAGCCTAAATTATTATTGTGAGATCATTAGCAGTTCTAGCATCAGACTTTGTGATAACCTAGATGTAATAACATCAAGCTTCTTATCCATTTTAGAAGGCCATGCAGCTTTTCCAACTCCAGTAGCTCATCCTCTTTCTAGTAACATACAGGTATTTTGTGCCAATCTACAAAGTCTGATTTCCAGCACAGATACCATTGTTCTATTGGTGCACAACCATTTAATTCTGCCTGGTTTACTTTTAGCCATTAAAGAAATCGGCATATAGTGATACACATTCTGTTGAAACTAGGCTGACTGGGTGCAGGGAAATAATATGTACAGTAGAGTCTCACTTATCCAAGCCTCGCTTATCCAAGCTTCTGGATTATCCAAGCCATTTTTGTAGTCAATGTTTTCAATATATCGTGATATTTTGGTGCTAAATTTGTAAATACAGTAATTACAACATAACATTACTGCGTATTGAACTACTTTTTCTGTCAAATTTGTTGTATAACATGATGTTTTGGTGCTTAATTTGTAAAATCATAACCTAATTTGATGTTTAATAGGCTTTTCCTTAATCTCTCCTTATTATCCAAGATATTCACTTATCCAAGCTTCTGCCGGCCCGTTTAGCTTGGATAAGTGAGACTCTACTGTATCTAAATGTGTTGTCAGGAGAGAATACTGTATCTAAATGCTTAACACTTTCCTGTTTAATGTGTTGTTGAAGGCTTTCATGGCCAGAATCACTGGGTTGTTGTATGGCCATGTTCCAGACTCATTCTCTCTTGATGTTCTGCCCACGTCTATGGCAGGGATCCTCAGAGGTTGAGGGGTTTGTTGGAAACTAAGTAAGTGAGGTTTATATATCTGTGGAATGTCCAGGGTGGGGGAAGGAACTCTTGTCTGCTTGAGGTACTTGTGAATGTTGCAATTTGCCATCTTGATTAGCATTTTATTGCGCCGCAGTTTCAAGGCCTGGCTGGTAGCTGCCTGGGGGAATCCTTTGTTGTGTGGTGTTAGCTGGCCCTGATTCTTGTCTGGAATTCCCCTGCTTTTTAAGTCTTGCTCTTTATTTACTGTTCTGATTTTAGAGTTTTTCAATACTGGTAGCCAGATTTTGTTCATTTTTATGGTTTATTCTTTTCTGTTGAAATTGTCCACTGGGCTCTACATGCCAATGGATACTCCACCACAAACATCAGAAGAGCTGCAAGACCAAGAACATGCCACGAGAGTAAAGACAAAGATGCACCCAGAGGAAAAGTGTTCTTACCATACATCAAAGGAACCACTGACCGTATAAGGAAGCTGATGAAGAAACACAACATATGAACAATCTACAGACCCACGAAGAAAATCCAACAGATGCTACGTTCAGCAAAGGACAAGAGGGATCCAGGAGTCTACCGTATACCATGCAGATGTGGACAAGTCTACATAGGGACCACCAAACGTAGCGCCTAAACACGAATCAAGGAACATGAAAGGTACTGTAGACTAATTCAGCCTGAGAAGTCAGCCATAGCAGAGCACTTGATGAACCAACCTGGACACAGCATATGATTTGAGAACACAGAAATGCTGGACCACTCTAATAATTACCATGTCAGATTACACAGAGAAATCATTGAAATCCACAAGCATGTGGACAATTTCAACAGAAAGGAGGAAACCATGAAAATGAACAAAGAGGACCTTGTACAGTAAGTACATCACCAAGAAAGCTCTCTTACCAGTATTAACTAACAGATCTTAATGGCAGACCAGCATGTATGGTCTCTGACAAAATAATGTCATGGCAGATACAGAAATGCATATGTGGCCCCATAAACAATTTGGGATCCAAAGATATAAAGGTTAAAAGATATAATCTTCATTTAGAATTGGGTCTGGAACTATAACCAGTGTAGGTGGTACAGTATTAGTGTAATATGATTTGGCAATTTAATTCAATGGCTCTCAATTTTGTTCCCAATTTTGTTTCCAACCTATTTTTCTTCCGGAACTTCTGTATAGCAGGAGGTTGGACTAAATGGGCCATGTGGTCTCTTCCAGTCCTAAAATTCCATGAGTCTATGGAATGCTTTCGTAGCTGCTCAGACTTGGTCTCTTCCTGGCCCTGTCCAGATATCAGTTGGATGTCAAGGGAATCCAGAAATGTAAGGTTTTGAGGTGAAGTTAAGGCCAAACACAATTTCTTATTTGTCTCCACGTCTTTCTGACTTATGGTAACCCTATGATGAACCTATCCATGGGGTTTTGTTGCAACATTTGTTCAGAAGGAATTTGCCATTGGCCTTCTCTGAAAGGTTATGATTTGCTCACTAGGTTTCGTGGCCAAGTGGAGAACCCTAGCTAGGACCTGATTATTCCAGCCACCAACAGCTATAAGTTTCTTAGGGCCCGTGCACACAGCCCTATATTCCAGAATATCAAGGCAGAAAAATCCCCCAATATCTGCTTTGAAATTGGTTATCTGTGCCCACACTGCCATATATTCCAGTTCAAAAGCAGAAAATGTGGGATTTTATTCAGCTATGTGGAAAGGGCCCTAGTCCCCTGTATTCTAGCCACGAATAGACCAAACCTATTAGCCCAACCATCAGTTTGCTATAACCAGGATCCCTACCACGGATGAAAAGCCTAGTTTCTTGGGACCTTGGCATACATACTCCCATGATGATTATTTGCTTGCACCTTTTGATACCAGAATTCCTTGAGTTTGGGTACTAAGTTCAGCCAAGCTCTTTCTCTGATGCTGCAGATCCTCTAGTGCCTCAAGGTCCTTGGTGGAAGATAGGCCTTGTATATGCTTATATACTGAAAATTTCTGAGGTAGCACTGTGTTCATGAAGGATATGGGGACTTCAGACTTTGTGATATTGGGGTCTTCATATGAGAATAGTGAGGAGTCATTCTGGTTCAAATCTAGGTTGGGCATGAGAGGACATTTCCCTGTCATTCTGCCTATAAAGCCCTAAACTGTTCCGGTCCCGGTTATCTGTCCAAACATAACTTCCCTTATGAACCACCTCAAAGATTAAGATCATCCAGGGAGGCCCTACTCTCGGTCCCACCCGTTTCGTAAGCATGGCTGGTGGGGATGAGAGACAGGGCCTTCTCAGTGGTAGCTTATCGGCTGTTGAATCCCCTCTCTAGCGACATTAGATCAGCCCCCTCCCTCCTAACCTTCAGAAGGAAAGTAAAAACCTGGCTCTGGCATCAGGCCTTTGGAGAAAAGAACAGTGCAATAACAGATCTGGAATATCTGTAATGACTACGGAACAGCCTTAGACTACGATTTCTGGATGGTGTGATTTTATTATTGAATGTAATTTTAATGTTTAATATGTATTAATTTGTAATTCAATTTATTTTAGCTTATGTTTTGTATGTGTTTTAAGGCATTGAATAATTGCCATATGTAAACCGCTTTGAGCCCCCTTCGGGGTAGAGAAAAGTGGGGTGTAAATAGGATAAATAAATAAATTCACATAATAATGAGGGAAACAAAGGCTTTATTGGTCATGGTAGGGGTGCAGTGGGCTGTTATATCGATCCAATCAATATGAATCAGTTTGCCTTACCCCTGTTTATATCTCCACTAGTCCCAAGTCACAGTAAAAAAAAAAAAAAAAAAAACTAGCTGAGCCAGTGCAGACAAAAAGTATATATTTCAACACTGATTTTTTTACTTCCTTTTTAAACTGCTTTCCATGTGATCGCATCTACTAAGTAACATGGAATTTACTACTCTTTTTCCAGGATTTATTTAAAACCTTGTGTGCTAGAAACTTGGTTTCCTTTTTTAAATGAAACCTACACTCTTTTGGTTAACCAGCAACTGGAAACCAGGTTCCCAATAAATGCAATGACACAGAAAGGTCCCTGCCCTTAAAGAGGACAGCAGTTTGACAAACATTGCCATCTACTGGTTACTTTGCTTACATTTACTAAGCTGCCTCATCTAACAAGTGAGCAGAAACAAAAATGTTTTATGTAATTAACGAATAAGTGAAAGGGATAAATGGTAGCTGCATTAAACAGAAATAGATAAAGAAATTATCCAGGGAAATAAGAAGCCTTTTAATGTAAAAGTGTGCATTAGTCTATTATATGGGCTCTCTTGAACACAGCATGGAAGTGCCAAACTATATATATTAGCTTGTCTAGGAGAACAACCGGTATAACTGCTGGGCATCTTTCTGTCGTTTCTCACTCTCCTGGGAATGTATGTCGGCATATTTTCAATAAAACACCTTCTTAGCAGTAATGGGCCACAGTTCTCATTTCAGTGGTCCCCAAGGTTTCATGATACAGTATATTTTTAGCTGACTTGTTCAAATTCACCTCTAGCATTTTAAAACTATTTAAAATACATAGCTATATAAAAAAGCGCCCCCACATTTGTTAATGCATGAGGAAAAAAAATTCACAAGAACAATTAATTCTCCTAAACGAGAGAGAATTGGTGTTGTTCCACTATAAATGTTAGTGATATAGATAGATGAGGTCAGGTAAAGACAAACACAGATACTATAGTGTAATGCGTTACTTGTGACACAAATAGGGAGCAGCAGTTTCAAGGGAGCATCTTGAGACTTCTACATTTCTATGAAAGTTAATGGGTGTCACAATAACTAAAGCTCCATATTACTGTTACTAAAATGTGTATTCCTAGGTGGCAATGAGAAGCAAGGGAGTCTAAATCCATAATGCAATGCACTACTCCTTAGAATAATTCCATTAACTTCCACAGGACTTCTACAGGCTAACAGCTCTGAGATTATCTTCTCTTAACACCTATCGACTGTTATTTTTGCCAAGAAATCCCAATAGAGAACATATATTTGATACGGAATAAAATTGCCTCCTTACAGGTATGCTACTCAGGAGAACCTTTTAAACACTCACTACCTGTGTGATTACATTTGATCCAACCATTGCTCTGTAAAATTAGAAATGCTGAAACTTCTCAGGACATCCTCAATTCTAAAGACGGGACATTGTAAATGGGAGAAACTGGTCATTCACACTAGATCTCCACCACCATGTGATGCATGACATTTTGGGGCTACCACTACTCTTTGGCATCAACTCTTTAGTTAATTATAGTAGTCAACCATTAACTCTTTAGTATTCCATGCATGAAGAGGTCGACTGTGAGAGAATGAAGTGAATGAAGTCACAAAGGGAAAGACGAAACGAAATGACTTATCCATGTGCCTTATCAAAATACACAATATAAACACAACACACAGTATACATCTAGTCCAAATAAAAATAAAAATATACATATACAAAAGGAAAAGGTGGGAGAGGCCAACTGGTAGCCACAAAAGGAAAGACAAAAACTTTCATCTTAGGATTCCTGAGATGTCCAAGAAAGAGGATGGCCATAGTAAAGAAACGTATTTTAGAGAGGACAATCTAAAGCCCCCATTAACAGAAAGTAGTAAGGAGTAGTAATAATAAAAATGATTAAATTTGCTAGAAAACAGTTTCTAACATAATATATGTAAGGAAAAATACAGTGTAAAGTGAATCTTCCTTACCCTGAAAAATTTCCTTTTTAATCGTTTTACACCTTTAAGATGTAATAGTTTGGAAAAGTCCTGGGGTATAATTATATATCTTGACTTGGCACATTAACAGCTATTCCCTTCATTTACTGATTTCTTTTTACTGGTCAATTTACTATTTTACTATGCTGTGCTTACCGGCCTATTTCACAGGATCACCATTTTCATGAAACAGATGAGCTGAAGAGAGAATAGCAGAATCCTGCTTGAAATCTTAGCAAGGGGCTGGAAAATAGAAAACAGCTGCCTGTAAGCATGTAAGAAATATATCTACCTACCTACTTATATTGAAAAATAGTGTGGAGAAAATGTATCTATAAAGAAAGCAACAATCCCAAATGTCAAGAATATGAACTACCCAAATAACATCTATGAGCAGCAAACTATTTTCACAACTATTGCAAGCATGTTTCTTGTCTCCACTACATCACCTTGGTCAACAAGATTCCTTCTTCCTATGGTTGCGGGCTTTCACGTTGTTTCTGAATTACGAGGGCTTCTTGGCACAACATGTTCAGAGCGGGTTTCTCTGCGAATGAGAGAGCATGACTTGCCCAAGATGGCCTTCCAGGGCCAAATGTAGAATCCAACCTTGATCTTCAGAGTGCCAGTCCAGCGTTCAAACCACAACACTATAGTAATTCTCTTGCTTAAGAATTAATGATCTCCAGTAAAAAATGGAATGAATATAGGATTGGGGAGATACCTGCTACCATGTTTCTGGCAAAGAGAAGAAGCACTGCACATGGAATAAGATAGGAACTAGTGAACTTCAAATGGCCAATATCAGCAGGAAGGGGAAAAGCTTGAGAAATGAACATGTTGTGCCAAGAAGCCTGCGTAATTCAGAACCAACTTGAAAGCCCGCAACCATAGGAAGAAGGAATCTTGTTTAATGAAGTTTAATGAAGAAACAACTCAAAAGAATCAAAAATGCTTAACAGCAGCAAAATAGTATTCAAAAACAAAAACACAGACCAACCGGTCAAAAAGGAGGTAAAACAGAGTCCCAAAGTCCTAAAAAATCCCAACCCACTAACCAAAATACCCGGCAGAGGTATTCGCTATCGTTTCAGCGAACACGTTCCAAGATGAAGTAAAGTCATAGTCAAGCCGGTCCAAGGGTCATCTACAGCAAACAGGATACAGCAGCAGCGTCAACGTCCAATCCAAAGTCAGGAAACAAGAGCGAACACGATGTCCAGAAGCGATCCAAGGTCCAAACCAAGAACAGTAGCAAATCCCAAAGAATCCACAAAGTTCAGGAATCACAGGGCTCACAGGAATCACGACCCAGCACACACTTTGCCAGTCACAAGGTCCCTATTGCAACCAGCCCTCCTTTTATTACAAACCTTCCTCTGAGTTGCAATCAGCCAACGCCCCACCCTCAGCTGCTCCTGTATTCTCCTCCAAACTAAAATCAGACAACACCCCAGGCTCAGCTGCCAGTTGTGCTGCCCGAGCTGCTCTTTGCCTTGCCTGCCAAGCGGCCCCTCTCTTGCTTCTACTTACATCCTCCCAAACAGCAGACAAATCATCTTCCCTCCAAGTTTCATTCCCAACAGATCTTCTGAATATGCCACTACTTGTAGGCTCATCACCCACTTCTGCTACATTTGTCCAATCCATCTCATCTACAACCTCATCAGTGTCACTCCCAGCACTTCTCATAGAAACTGCTTCATTGTCAAACCCAGCATCCCCATCAAACCCTTCAAAAGACTCTTCATCAGTGGGTTCAGTAAATATTTGCCAAATCCTCTCCTGCTGTTGTTCTTCTATAGAATCTTGTTCCCGAGTAGACCTTTCTGCCTGCCTACTCTCCAACTCTCTGTTGTTACTACTACTCAGAGACTCATCCACAACACATCCTGTTTAATTTAAAATTTATACAAATTGGCCAGAGATTGGATTCTGAAAATTCTGAATTAATTGCACATTGAGTTCCCAACGGGACCAATATAGACATCAATGTAGTTGGAGAACTTCAATTTAATGCCTCCTCATACATACATGAGAAGTGCTGAACCACAGAACCACTGCTTTGTTACAAGAGAACCAAAATGTTCCAGGATCTGGGGATTTTTAAAGAGCCAGTCAAAGACGGCATGGCAACACCAATATCCTAAACATGATAGTTCAAATCCAAGAAGACTCTGAGTAACAACTAGACCATAATGTGCCTAGTGCAATGGTCAGTTCCTGATGGTTTTGTTCCTAAACACAGTCTGGCTAAAGCTTAACATTGACACCTCTTATAATATGCCAATATAATATCATCGCCAATCGGAGCTTAACGGTTCATTCACTGAAAGACAACAGATGTCTGTAATATGGCAACATCCTTAGCTTACACAACAAGCCAACCAAACCACATTTCCTTAATAGTGGCTTTCTGACCTGTGCTTTATTTTTCTCTTGAAAAACAGACCCTCCAGCTGCATAGTAAGTTCCAGTTTGATGCTGGGCTTTTCTTTTTAGCATTTTCTTATAGAAAAAAGCAATGTGAACTGAATTAACCGTGCAGCTTCCTGTAGTGCCCTAGGCTTTAGCTGGAGAGTGACCAACACTGCTCAGCTGCAGTAAGATCTGAGGAGCTTACAGCCCGAGGTAATAGTATGGCTAGAGGCAGTTCTTGTTTTACATTGCCTCTGTGGGGAATGGCAGTTTTAGCTGTTGAAATGTGGTTACAGAGACACACAAAATGCTGTAATGATGGTCAAAACTGGAAGAAACAAAATCATTTTTGGTGAGGCAACCCATTACGTAACACATAGTGTTATCAACGTAAACATGCCAGAGAAACTCGAAAGCTAAAAAATGTTCTCTATCGCACCGGTGAGGCGTGCATCCCTCATTAGTGTACCAGATCGGACAATGCCTAATGTTTCCTGTTGATAGATACCAGCATGTATTGACATAAGTTTCATGTGTTTCTTTTTGAGGCTTGTGGTTTAGCAGTTTGTCAAAACAGGATACTATTTAAATATACAAAAGTTACCAACTGATGCTCAGAAGAAGAGATATGGGTGTGCCACATCTACAGCTACATTTGTAGATGAAAAAACTAATCACCCTGCTTCGTTTAAAACCTTTTTGAAACTTCTTGACAACACACTGTATTTATATATTCAGCTTGGAAGACAAACACCAAAGCTCAGGAACAGTTGCTTTCGATTAATTTCTGAATATGCCCAATTCATTTATTTGCCAGTAAAATTGTCTAAACTCAACTCCAATTAAACAAACGAAAACACCTGCTTTGCACATATATCTTTTGGTACCTCAAGGGGAAAGATTAATCAGTGTAACAATGTTGTACAATCTGGTTCATGTGCCTGTGCTAACAATACACATTTATTGATTTACAAAAAAGGAAAAATACATAGGAGACAGAAACACCATTTAATCTTCTAATGCATTCCTCTTTTTTTTAAAGAGAGGCCGAGAGAAAGAAAGGAGAGCTTTTAGAAAAATAGAGAGGGGTTTTCATGGAGAAACTGACAACATTCATGACAAGCCTTAAATAGAATATTCCTATCACAAGAATTTGATTTTTGCATCCTATGTTTTCCATTCTATGGGGACACTAGAATGATTGTTGTATGCTGAACATTTTCAAGAACTTGACAGAACAGAATTCATCTGGGTTGCCAAAACTAATAAAAGAACAGGGCTAATGGAGAAAGGAAGAAGCCAGGCATATCTTACCCTCAATTATGTGCCTAGTCCCTCTCCCCTCAATAATATTTCATATTGTACTTAGAATCTGCAATGCTAGCAGGTTCCTCTTTTGTTTCCTTTTTTGCAAGTTAAACAAACAGAGGTCAAGAGTGTGTGATTTGGCCAAGGTCACATACAAAATTTATGGCTACTCTTGTTATTACAGCCACTCAAATCACTGAACCACATTCCATTTTGTGGTATAGATGGACAACTGTCTTTTTTTAATCTGAGGCACATCTAACAGACATGGTAGAAATATTGTGACGATTTCAAATAAGATTTCTTCTCTTTCAGATAACATACCACACACCAACTGAGGCAATAAAATGGTATAATCCAAAATACTTTCAACACACTGTTTGGCTTCTTTTGCATTGTGGATAAGGTCACAAAACTGGAAGAGACCATAAGGGCCATTCTGTCCAATCCTGTTTAAACCCTATCATTCCACATGGGCCCAACTATCAATGCTTCACTCTTTTGCTGACTGCTTTTTATTGGCCTTTAGCTTCAACTGCTACAACGTGATCATGTATAGGCAAGAGGAGAAAATCATTTACTAAGGCACAACCTAAATTTGCAGCCAGCCTTGCTCCTGGACATTCCCACCCAGTTCCTATTTAACTATCCAGTACTAAGCCAGCCATGCTGGATGTTGCTGTCTAGACTGAGTCCTATGGATACTCAAAATACCTTTGGAATGTTTTTTTTATTCATAGTACAGAATCAGATTAAATATAAAGATGAAGCTCCACATATATGATGACAGCATATATGACCATATTTTGTTAAAAATATAAGAATATCAGCTTGTCAGAATTATCAATAAACACAACATTTGAGATATTTTATAGAAGAGAACTTACAGTTCAGAAATCCTAGCATGTCTGCACTGAATCATCTCCTCAGCCGTTAACTTTCTTCAATGCCACGGCTATATATAACTTGAATTCTCAGTCTGCTCCAACATGACAAAGCTTAATGCCGCATTACACCAAGACATGTACCAATTCAGTGCTTTGAAGACCTCCCAGGATTCAGACAAACTTGTATTAGAAATGTATATTTTACTCTTCATGCCCCAATTGAAGCTACATAATTCATTCTTAGGTCTTGCTTTCTCACAATCTTCCAGTCTCTTCTCTCTTTTATGTACAGTCACATCCAACTTGCCCTTAATGTTACCTCTAATACAGTTACTGCCAGCATTTCAGGAACACTCTGCCAGAATCTCGGCAGTTCAGCCAATTCCCATTTCCCCCCTAAACAGCCTGTAATCAAGAAGTCATCCACCAGCTCCCTGCAAAGACACTTACAGCTAACTAGTCTTTCATGTCTTTCTTCTTCTCTAGGTTTCATGAGCACAGTGGCTGAACATTTCAAAATCTTCTGTTCAATATATGGAAGTGGGTTTTCTATGTCTAAAATTGGGGAAGTTGCCACATGAGACGTAAACAAGCATGTAGTACTCAACCCAGATCTTCTTGAGCAGAACTGCTATGACTTCTAAATTCATAAATGATCAAATCTGAATGTAAATACAGTATATAAACACAAAATGAAGTATCTTTGACAACAAGGTATGCAACACATTTCTGACTAAATTATTCTTGCCTTCAAGTCATCTCCAACTTATGCCGAACTTATCAGAGAGCTTTATTGGCAAGATTTATTCAAAGGAGGTTTGTCATTGCCTTGTTTGGAAGAAGATAATATGTGACTTTCCCAAGGTTATTCTATGTATTTCAATGGCAGAGCATGAACGTGAGCCCTTGTCTTCTGGAGTCACTGCACAATATTGGCTTGAAATGTCAACAACACCCTTAAATAAGGATACCACTTTTTGAGAAGTCTTGAGATGTTCTTTAGATGTTACTTCTTCTGGCATAGCAAGTGTTGTGAAATATTTAGTTCTCAAAACTCACTGTGGCAATGATTGTGTTTGTCCAGTCTGTGTTCCGCATGGATTCTCTATCATACATGAAGCAGGGACAGACTATATGAGACACTGATATGATGATTGAAGTGTGCACTGGATGTGGACCTAACAAACTGATAAATGATGACATTTATAAGTAGTCCTGAGATACCCGTATTTACTTGAATCTAGTGCACCTATGAATCTAATGTGCACCTCAATTCAGCTGTCTCAATTCAGATGACCAATTCCCTCACCAGCTGAAGACTTCAGGCCACAAAAGCCAAGGAGGCCGCTCCTCCGCCGCCTTCTCAGCCACCATTGCCTCTTCCTCTTTGGTTCCTTTGCTGACTGGCTGCTTGCATTGATGGCTGGCTGGCCGGTTTCCTTTCTCCAGGAGGCAAGGAGCCTACTCTCCCTCCACCTCCAACTTATCCATCTGGGGCCTGTGGTGAGGCAGCGGCCCCGGCAAGCCAGGGAGGCCATGGATTTTGGCAAGCAGGGAGGCCTGTTACCGTATTATGTGAATCTAACACACACCCCAATTTTGGAAGGACCATTTAGCCAAAAAGGGTGCACATTAGAATCCCGAGCATAAAATAGGAATAAGAATGGGTTATTGCTGAAACCATCCTATTCTGAACAGGAAACAGCATTATGTGGAGGCAATGCAAGGTATTATATCACTCCAGCATCCCTGCACATGCAGTCCCTTGGCAGAAATCTGAAAGGTTGTTTTAAGGTAGTCTGTCTAATAATGGCAAGATCTATTTGTGTTAAATAATAAGAGACAAGTAGAAACCCCTAGACTTTTCCATTTGCTAACGGAAGGTTGTATGTGGTGCCAGCATTGGCTTTTGTTTTTCTACAAAGGCTTGAAGAGAAGTGCATTCTCAAATATGTGCCCTCTTGGTATAGAATGGATTGTCCAAATAAAGGGTTAATTTTGCAGATAAAGCTTAAGCAGAGCAATGCGTGTAAATATTGGAAGCTCCATTAAATTGTCCTTGCAGCTGCTCACACCTTAGTCATCTCTTGCTATTGCATCCTAATTTTCCCAGCCAAGTCTTCCACATGCCACATGCTTATTTATCACTGTTTTTCCACCACCCTAACCTGGTATACTAATGTTACAACACCCCTCCACCCAAAGATTAGCAAATAAAAGGTTATATAATAAACTAACAAATGCAATTTATTATTAACGAAAGCATTTGTGTAATTCTGATATCTACATACACACAGAGGCACTAATGTAGCTGGCACTGTTGACGTGTCAAGCAGGGTGCTCTTGCTTTCTTTCATGTTACCACTTTATATTTTAAGGCTGTTGCAACTTTTCTATTATTGTAATTAACCAAATGAAACTGCTAAACCAAAACACGTAACTCATTAAGTACAGGGTCAGGAAAAGAAAACCCTACCAGTACTAAGAGATTTCAAATGACAACCGTGAAAACACTCATAATTCTTGTACTGTCAGGGCTGGGATATTCAGCTGCTGCAACTGCTTGTGACTCTAAAATCAAATTGCTAAAACAGTGTATAGTATTTTAATAAGAGCAAAGTAGCCTTCAAATTACTAAAGGGGAACTGGAAACCAACATATCTACAGCTGACACTGTGCTCAGTCTGAAGTCAGGGGTAGGTCTTGATGGGAAAAACACCTGAGTTTCTTCTGGGAGGTGGTCATAAGCATGGAAGCTGTTAAGGGAGCAACACATTAGAAGTTTTCTAAAAAGCACATGAAAAGTGGTTGCATCCAGCTGCTCCCATTTTATCCCGTGTAGCTGACATTTTCACTGATGTCTGGATTAGAACAATTTTACTGTATTCCTACAGAAATATTCAGCTACCTTTAAAAAAAGATATCTCAGTATCTTGAGGTATGGTATTAACATATGCCACTAGTCTTCTTTAACAGACATCCTAATCTTCTGTGACAAAAAAGAACTGGCTCCAGGTGACTACACAAGGAAGCATTTAAACAGATTTTAGTACAGGACAATAGTAAGGATACAAAACATATTCCACTAGCATGTAAAGAGCTATTTATTTAAACTGGCAGGAAGGGTGATTAACTGGTTGTACAAAATGGTATTTTAATGTAGTTTGTGTGTCGCACTCTATGCTTACGTTACAAAAACATTTTGCATTGTGTTAAATGTATATGTTAATTGTTTTTAATTATTTTGTTATTAATGTTATAGTTGTGATTTAATTTAAATTGATTTACTTGCTGGTGTTCCATGGTGGGAAAGGTAGAACATAAAGTGAAATAAAGCAAACAAATTAATAATTACATTTCTTCCCATTCTTGACATTAAAGGATATCATGTTATTTATTTATTTATTTATTTGCTACATTTATATGCCGCCCTTCTCACCCCGAAGGGGACTCAGAGCGGCTTACAAATTAAATTTACATACAATATTATATTAGTATAGTACAATACTGGTAATAAATTACTATATTGTACTGTATCAATATATTGTAATATTATTAGTAATATTACATGTAAAATATTATATATAATTAATATTATTATATTGTATTATTAGTATTATATCATATTACAATATAATATTATGAATATTAGGGTTAGGGTTAGGGTTAAGCCCTATCATATCAAAAATTGCTATCTGCCATTGGATTTTTCAGTTGTGAGAAAAGACCAGCAATTTTTAAATCTTCAGTGGCAATAGCACTCTTTTTACTTCACAAATGCTCACAAAAAGTCTTGAAAATTATTTTTAAAATCAAAACCATAGAAAAAATCTCTCAAAATCTCACCTAGCAAGGAGAAAATTTGTGAAATTTTTAATTGCCATTTGCAAACAAAATAAATACATATAAGTGCCATAAGTAGACAGATGACAGAAAGCAAACACATTTACTGAAGAATTTACAATAAATTACAATCGGGTAAACTTACAATCACTTCTTTTCAATACCACATAGATTCTGTTATATACTGTCTTTACATCAACACTTTGCAAGTCCTTTAATGCACATCGACATTGCTAATAAGGTACCCTGAACATAATTCATACCCTGAATATAATCTCTCTTCCCTACTTGTGTCCAGAAGATAAAAGGTCCTGCAGTGGTCTATAAAACGAGATGCAAATGTAACCACCATCTGGGTGACTTGTTAACCACTAAAAGACAGGCAGAAACACATAACAGTTTTTCACCCACCTTACTGTAATGACCCACTCAAAACAGTAAGAATTAAAGTTAAGTAAAATGCCAAAAATGATCTCTTAAAGTGCCATGTTCTCTAACAAGAGCAAATGACAATTAAAATCATCTTAAATCTGAAGGTATGAGCAACACTGTAAAGTTGGTGAACCAAAAGAACAAACATTCCTTATATATGTTGCTGCAAGTGGCATGTGCGTTTCACTCTTCTGTGATCTGGCTGCAAGAAAGTATGAATAAATAGATTTATACCTGAGAGGACACAGTAACAGATGAAGAAGCTTAAGCAAATGAGAGCATTTTTAGAATCCATTTCAACAAGAGGCCTATTGTTCTCACGTCCAGACAAGTCAAAGGATGATAAATACAGAGTACAGGAAGTTAATCTGTATCCACACCATTTGAATAAACATAGAGTTAAAAGCAAAATCAATGCTCAAACTTGATTCTTGCCAAGATTTCTTTTGCTTGCTGGGCCTTATCCACACTGTGGGTTTTTTTTTTTTTTGGCTTCCTTGCCATTGTTCCATTTTGTCCTTGCCATCTTTATTTCCTGTCTTAAGCCTCTTTCCCCAGCCCAAAGCAGGAGCATGCAAATGCTAATAATGGCAACAGATAGCGTAAGATATCACAGGCTCCTTCTTTGAAGGCTTTTAATCAGAGGCTGGATGGCCATCTGTCAGGGGTGCTTTGATTGTGATTTCCTGCTTCTTGGCAGGGGTTTGGACTGGATGGCCAATGAAGTCTCTTCCAACTCTATGATTCTATGATTCTAGATCAACAAAGGCTGGTCATTTATGCTCTTTAATGAAGTCCACCAAGATGTGATACTTCTTCAACTTTGGCAGAAATCCTCTTAAATTTCAATTAGTCTCTGTTCCTATAGTCCACTGTTTTTTTTTAACTGAGTCCCGACTCCAAACCAAGTAACCTAGTGGCTGTTTTAGAAATGTACACGAATCTGTTGGGGAGGTGGGGCCTACTAAAGTGCTTCAGTGGCCACACATTTGGGTTCCAAGGGAAACATGCAGCCCCTTGGTTGCACTTTTTACACCTATGGTCTAGACCAGGCATGGGCAAACTTCATCCCTCCAGGTGTTTTGGACTTCAACTCCCAGAAATCCCAGCCAGCTTACTGGCTGTCGGAAATTGTGGGGATTGAAGTCCAAATCACTTGGAGGGCTGAAGTTTGCTCATGTCTGGTCTAGAACACTGCTTCTTAAACTCTTGGTCCCAACCTTCAATGGGGTCTCTTTTCCTCAATGTTGGAAAATCAGCAACAGTAAAAGGTTCCTGAACACCATTCATTTACACAAATCTGTTAGCAACAACATGCAGTGTTTACAGTGGACACTGTTGAAGACTCTCTAACTGTACTCCAAAAAAGGGAAAAACAATCTGTTTAGCAAACCTTGCAACTGTTGATTTGTTATTGATAAATATTTGATTCTTATGCCTATTTTATATACCTATATACCTGGTGTCGTGTAAATATTTCTCAGGCCAAAAGGGGTATCGAGTGAAAATTGTTAAGAAGCTCTGTTTAGTCAACTGAAGAAAAGGACGGCGTAACCTTTCAACCATCAATGCAATATAGTTTACCAGTGATGTACAGTGTTCCCTCACTTATTGCTGGGGTTAGGTTCCAGGACCACCTGCAATAAGTGGAAATCTGCAAAGTTAGGGGCACTATATTTATTTTAATATTTATACATTATTTTAGTAGTTATACACTATTTTAAGTCTTTATCAACCAATTGTGTATTGATAAATCGCCTCCTTCTCCTCCCGTTGCCACTTGGGCACATTTTCTCTCCCTTTGGCTTCTCCTTCCTCCCTTCCTTAGGCTGTAAATTGTAATTTTTTATGATTTATAATAGTATTTTAGAGTTTATTGAAAAACCGCAAAACAGCAAATCCGTGAAAAGTGAACCGCGAAGTAGTGAGGGAACACTGTATTAGGCCTCACCCACATAGATTTATTAAAAAGAAGATCCAGAAAACAACTAATATACAAGTAAATACAGAAGTCTATGATTTGTAGCTTCTAAGTCGTGCTTGCTTGGTCATGACGAAGGCTGTCCATACCTGCACTAGGATACCTGCAACTTCTTAATTCTTCATATATTCCGATCCCATCCCAAGTCTTCAAAATGATGCCAGCTATAAGTGGTAATAACTAGATAATAGTAAACCAATGAAGTGATGTATCTAATGTAACGTGCACCATGCTACAAAACTTGTATCATTTGCTGCCAGTGCAATTTCACCTTCCTATAAAGCTAGAAACCACCATCCACACTGGATGTTTACCAGGCATGACAACTGACAATGAAAACCTTGACCAATTATATAATTATTGCATTCAGATAATCAGTATGGAGTGGTTAGAAAGAGGCTCTTCCCAAAAGATTAAACAGAAAGTTAATTACACACACATACAGGAGAAGGCTGAAGTTACATACATTCAAAGAACAATGCATCAAAAATGAGTTTTCTGCAATACAAAATCACATGTAGACTCTTCTTATCTTAAGCAATTGTGTCAGCAAGCAGCCAATGGATTTCTTCATAAGAATACAAATTAACTCTTATGCATCTCTTATTTAAAACAGTGATCACTTCAGCTGGGGATGGGATAGCAACATTAGTCTGTTTCATGAGAAAATCTTAAAGATACTTGTGGCAAATAAAACTTGTTCACTTTCAAAGTGGTCTAAGCCCCCCCCCCCTTTTTAAACAAGTAGGATTTTTTAAAGCTTTGTTAAATACATATTAGAGAATTTATCAATGAAAAGTGTTGGGAGGCCTATTATAAAAGCATAAAATGATTGTTGGTTCAGACTTAGATCAGCATAGAAATGAATGTACAGGCTGGTTATTATTTTCCCCCTGAACTGGCTTGTCCATTCCGGATGCCAAAACCCCTGTTGGTATTACAGGTTTTCCACAGAGAGAGTTAATTCTGCTTTTGAATTTAATTTCCATTTTCTTCATTTACGCATTATTTCATTCTCTATAATCAGGTGCAAGCATCAAACATTTGGATTGTGGTCCCAGGATTGTGAATGCAGCTGTGTAGGCAGTGAAATATTTTGTTTTTAAATTCATTTGTGCACTTTCCTCAAAATTACTGCTATCTGCAGATTTTCTGAAATATCTGCCCTGCTGTTCATAAGCCATAAAATATAATCTGCCTTTTGTGGGACTCCAATTGGTAAATTGCATTAAAAAATAGGTTGGTGACTCCTTATTAGATGTTGAGCATTAAAAGTAATCACAGCCAGTGCTACATTAGAGGAATGCTAGATAACCCCCATGTTAGAATTGCTTTCAAATAACTTTTGCTTCATCAATTAACAATAAAAATAATCAAAGGAATAGCATGTTGTCAACAAAAAGGGTGCTTTTAATAACAGGATTCAGAAACTAATTTTATTATTTATTTTAACTGCATTTATATATGAATTTGACACTCCCTTCCTTTCAAAAGCCTATTAAAATGAAATGTTTTATTATTAATTAAAGATATATGCAAGGTTTAGATAAAAAGTTAACAATTCTGTCTGAATCTGGATATTTGTAGATATGGAGGGAAGAATAAGTACATGTGCAGGAACAAAATGTTAACGTTCCTGTCTAGAGCACTTTCTGCATTTCCATATATCTGAACACCACTCTCACCTTAGGTCAAATCAATCCAAGAGACTGTCCTTTGGTGACACCAGAGAGATGTAGTATACAGATGTACTTTTCAGGGGGAAAAGTAAACATAAAATTGGTCCTGACAAGGGAACTCATGGTTAGAGTATCATTACTCCAACTATGAGAAGTTGGTTTCATGAGAGCAGAGCAGTGAATCCACTCTTGAGTTTTAGTCTAGACTTTAAAAGAACCTTCCAGGCAATGAATCCTATCTTCACAGCACTATTCTTTGGCATTTTGGATAACTCATATAATTGTTTGACTACACTATAGACTGGATTTATTGCCTCACCAAAAATACTTGATCCATTATCTGGATCAAGGAAGGAAAAAAAGGTGGGAGTCCATATATCACATGCTATGACACTCATTCTTAATATAATTATCTAATACTGAAGTAATGCAGGGATACCCATTTCACTAGGCTAGAACATTAAAGTACACCCAGGCCTTGCAGAGTTTCCAATCAGATTAACAACATACAGGAAAGTGACTTACAGGACCTAATCATATTTTGGATATACAACAGGAACTATGGAACACCATATCATCTCCATAAAGCCCCTTCTTCATTCTCTAGTAAAGTCTACCTATAGCTGAAATTAGAATTATGTAGGTATGTCTCCAACAATTTTCACTTAAACTGTATTGATTGATTGAATATAGTTCTACCCTACTTTTAACAGTAAGTTCTTTTAACAGAAGCATACATGTCTACTTGTTTTAAAAGACTACAGTTTCATTACAGGCAACAAGAAAAGAGGATCAAGTTTGTTCTCAGAAGAAGAAATTCAGTAAGTTCAGGGTCATGAACCAAAACATCTTGCCTTTGATATGCATCACTTATTCCTCAGCCTCTGCATAAACTTGATGAACTTATCTGTCTGTGGCTTCAGATCAAAATGTACCTCACAATATAATGTTGCAAATAACTTCTTCAGTTAATGTATATTTTTCTAAACAAATTCTGCTGAAATATCTATCTGTAGACTGGAGTTTTAAAAAGTTATCTAAAACTTTACTTCTCCATAAAAGGTCTAATTGAAGTATTCTTGTAAAGTGTAATGGTTTTGTGCAAAAAATCAACTCTGTGACTACATCTAAATTTCTGATCATCCACAAGGATCTCTACAATGTTATCTTTACATCCCTTACAAAAGCCATCATATAGAATTTAGGAGGAAAGGGAATTTCTGCAACCTACATATACCTATATACACATAAATATACTTGAGAGGACATCCCATTGAATTCACCAGGGCTCAAATCTGAATAGATATGAGTAGATTTCACCATAAATTGCATTAGATCCAAAATTTGATAAGAAATATGGTGCTATTTCTTTATTTTAAAAAGTCTAAACAAACTTCATGTGTCAGCAAGAGTTTGCCTCTGATTTCAACAACAAATGACAAAAAGTGTGTATGGCGTTTGTTTTTAACACACACACACACACACACACACACACACACAGTATACAAATATCTATGTGCCCATGCATATAGGTACAATTTAGCTCCTGTCACCTGCTGACACAGTAGATACGAGTCAATATCATGAGCTAGGTATCACAGGTGAAGAGAAAATGCAATTAAAATATTAAAAGACCCCCTAATTCTTCTTCACTGCTTTGACATTTCTGGAGATTATACATCTCTAATAATGTACAGTGTTTGGGGGTGATTTCTACAAGGGGTCTCACCTGACACATACACTGATGTCACCTCCCTCAAATGTTTCAGAAACTCTGCAAGCACTTAAGGGTGGTGTATGTTATTCTACTGCACTTTATTTATGATGGGTCAGTTTTGGTTCTTATCGTTATGATTCATGATGCTGTGCTCCATCTGGTGAGCAGATCTCACTGGTTATTGCTATCACATTAAGCCACAGCTATGCAAAATGTTTCCAGTAGCCTCTTGTAGTTCAGATGTCACTCTGGGGAGGCCCTTAACTA
This sequence comes from Anolis carolinensis, assembly GCF_035594765.1. Lineage (NCBI taxonomy): Eukaryota > Metazoa > Chordata > Lepidosauria > Squamata > Anolidae > Anolis > Anolis carolinensis. Next base: position 46,748,749 of record NC_085842.1, read on the forward strand.
AAAAGGCTAGAAAATGCATACTAAGACACATACATTTTAATACAATATGCTTTTAAATAATTCCCCCATTTTCTAATGACAGGACACTTGCACTTGCTGTTAGAAGCAAAGGATATTCAGTATTGTATGTAGCTAAACATTTCACATGCCATAATGTTTAAATAAATAGAGCATAATCTTAATGTTTTCTCAGAAATGTGTTCCAATTACTTCCCTGGGAGTTACTCTCCCTGGTAACTATGCTAAATGTTGCAGTTTATATGGAGTGTTTAAAGATTATGAAATTATCAGAGCAGTCCTATACATGTCTATGATGAAGTAAGTGCACTTTTTTTGGATCTGATGTTACAGAAGAAAAAAAACAGCAGCAAAGTTTACATCTATGACGTGATGGATGATTTTTTTTAACATTGGAATGTATTGTAATTATGTTAATATGTATGTATTAATTTTAATCCAATTTTATCTCAAGCTTAAGTTTGTATGCCTTAAGGTATACAAGGTATATAAGTACAATTTGTAAGCTACCTTGAGTCCCGCATGGGGTAGAGAAAGGAAGGGTATAAATGTGGTAAATAAATAAATAAATAAATCTAGCTAAATAAGAATAAATTTATAGCCTAAGACTGCTATGAGAAAAAACAATCAGATGTAGCCATTATTCTTCTGTTTCAAGTTGTAGTTACACATTAATCCACTTGCCTCTCTCTCTAGCTAATCCGCAGTTCGGGTTCAGCGGATTCGCTGTTTCGCAGATTTTCCCATCTGGCCCGCCCTCCCCTCACAGGCACAAAAGGACTCAGTTTGAGGCACGTGACCCGGCCCGCGCTTCCTCCTCAACCGCCTGCAGGAAGCGCCAGTAGGCCCTGCCTGCGCCTCATCGCCTCAGGAACAACAAGGAAGACAGTACAGTACATTAAAAGAGGAAAAGAGGGAGGGAGGGGGACTATATTTATTGAAATAAATAGAGTGCCACTACTTCGCAGTTTTTCACTTTTTGCGGGCAGGCCTGGAACCTAACCCCCGCGAAAAGTGAGGGCACACTGTATGTAATACGGAGATGGCTACAGGAGCCACACAAACAAAAAGAAATTCCTTAAATGTATAATACTGATGCATTCCACAGCAGTTCAAAAGGGAAAATTTAAAAATGCAGAGAGCTTCTAAATATGACTGCCATCTGATGTATGAAAATTATTCACAACCAAAAACAGACAGTCTGGAAATAGCTAGGATGACTTCATTTAGACAGAATTGCCCAAATCTGTTTCTAATATACACAGTACACATAATAAATTTTTACAATATGACAAGGAAAACAAACTTAATAAAAGTTCCTGCTCTTTTTTAACACAAGCATGCCATGGCCGCAGTATGTTTATAATATTTTATCCATGATATCACAGCTAAGTAACAAAATCTAAGGAACACAAAATCAGTTACTAAGTATGACTTCACCTCACAACTACCGTAACTAAATCGGCTATGTACATACAACACACATTGCCCTTTTCCAGATTTCTCACACTCCTATATCTACTGACTAAAGAACTAGTGGTTTTCTTGGAAGCGTTCTGTCCAGATACATTTCCCAGTAGGCTCAATGGGGACTCCCATCTCCGATTTCATTTCTTGGCTGAAATACTCTGGCCTGGCCTCAGGGCTATTTTTGGGAAGTGGGAACATAAAAAGCATCACATCAATATCCAAGCAGTTTCTACTGCACTTCTTGTCTGTGAAGGGAAAGAATGGCCTGTCATAAATCTGGAAAAGCAACAGAAGGATGAAGCAGGCCAATGGTCCTGTCCCACCTTTCCCTACTAAGTACCCCATTCCTCTGACATTTCAAGAAGAGAAAGAAAGAATTGTAAGATATTTAATACATAGATACTTTCTTTCCACAGAGAATAGGGCCACCCTGTAAATTTTATTATCTGGTTGGCTTCTCTGCTGGTAATAAATCAGTCTCAAAAGATGAGCAAACAAACAAACACTGGGCATTCTTTCCCCACTATTCTCGCATAGACTGTGCAGATAAACATAGTGGTATCTGTAAAAATTTGTAAAAGAGATGTTATCCTGCTGTATTCTATTTTTGTTCAACCAGAGTTATTTGATAAATACTTGTAAACCTTTTGGCAAACTGTGTCAGCAGGAAAAGTAAAGATGTCTTATGATCACACAGGGCAATTTTCTTTGGGGACCGAACTCTGCAAATACATCCCCATGGGTCCCACGTTCTTCCATCTTGCTCCTTTCCAATCTCAGCTGGCTTTCCTTCCTGGGCACCTTGCCAAGTTGGCCAGATTGCCCTTCACTGTTGCTTCTGTTCTTAAGGCACCTGCATCAACTGCTGTTATTCTTGGAAATTTTCTGTCTACTGGACAGGCTCAAATGCTGTGCAAGTAATATGATGCAGATTGCAACGCTCTAGGATATGTATGTCAAAATTGTGCCATGGTTTGTAGCAGAACTCGGGAATTGGAGGTGGGAACTAGTAGTACATGCATGCTGCCTACTCAAATTGACAAAGCGACCTCTGGACTTTGTCAGAAATTCCTACAGACTTACCAAATAAATGAATGTGCTTTTATCAGACAGAGTGAGATTCATATGGAAAATGGAAACACTACATCACTTGACCTCAGGCTGCTTCCCTTTTCAACCACAGATGAGTCCCATGAATAAAAATTTAAATCAACTTAAGATGTATCTTCAGTAGCCCCACTTCCTGTTCTTTATTAAAGTAAGCATGGACTTTTTAAATCTCTAATTTATTCAACAATATATAAGGTTTCAAAAATGTTATTTCTTTAACTGAATTGTATCAACCCTTCAGCTGTTTTTTTAAAGTCTCTCATCATTTCACATGATCTAATCACAAAATAATGATGTTCATTCTCATTCCTTCAACAATTAACTTAAAATATTAGTATTTGCTTGTATTAACAGTGAAGTAAAAAAAGCCTATTTCCAATGATGTTTCTATGTATAACAATTAGTGAAATCCCAACTCAAAGATGTGTCAACACATAATTAGGCCCAAGAATCTGGTCAGCAAAGATACTAGCAGAATCCTTATTCTGCCATCTGATTTCAAAAATCTGCAAACAGATCTGCCACACTGACTTAAGGTCTACTATTAGAAGAGCCAAAATGGGGAGCAGAGTAATATCAGATCCATACTGCTCCCCCCTTTCAATCCTGAGATACAACCACAATGCTAACAAAAAGTGAAATCATGATGAGGGCGGTCCTAATTTCTAATATTTCTGGGTTGAGAAAGATTTGGATTCAGCATAGCTTTAGCTGAACATAGCTTTAGCTAGCCTAGTGTTGGGTCATTTGGCCTTTGAATATCTTGGCAGGTCGGATTGTATTTCACAACCTTAAAAATAATAAGAAGGTTAAGACACGAAAGTTATCTCTACAATTTGAGCTCCTGACAAGGAAAACCATGTACAAGTTTCCATATAAAAGTTATGTGGTGACTCCTTGTATGAATGTGTGGTATAAATGTGTGAATTGTGTTGACCATGTGTGCTGAAAATTCATTCTACTAATCACCACCACTCCTCAAAACACCCACAACTACCAGTATTCGGTATTATTCTTTGTTGGTAATAGTAGAGCAGCAGCAGCCCCCTTTCAGGTGATGTGCAAAAAGAAGGCAAGAATTGATTTCAATGCATGGTATCAATATATACGTGACTATCCTGCCATGGACTAACCTAGCTGAAGTCAAATGATCATGAATATCGCTCTAATGAACTTTACAAACAGCCTTATGTGTGTCCTGTTAGCAGTAAGCCATGGGGGTCTGCAGCTGATCTAAAGAGAGATGCAGTTGATCTTTGTTCCCTTATTAGCTGCCCTGAATTAGTTTGATGTAATCATACAGGTAAAGAACCCTGACAATATAATTGTTGAAATGTCTCGTTGCCAAATCTGCCTGGAACTTCCTGGTGCGCATGTAAAACATTTTAGGATATATCTAAAAATGTACTGTGTTATCAAAATATTTCCTTCTAAATTATCAGTTTCACTATTCAATTACAAATGAATTACTTGATATGCAGTTGGACCATAACGTTTTACATAGAGCCAAATGCATAGTACCCAATGTATGAAGAAATGGCATAGTCATCTTGAAGCTCAATTGTAATAGTTGAATACAAGTTGTCAGAATTAATATTTTCTCATCAAACTACTAAACCTAGCTATTCAATTGCTACCGCTCCTAGCTCGTGCTCTATGCTATACAAACTATCACCACAAGTTACATAGTTCTGGACTTGCTGATCACAAAATTGTTTTAAAAATGGAACCAATTATTGTTGCACCGAGTTTTACCATCTAGTTTGAGTGTACAATTTTTATATTTTAAAATACATAGTTTCTATTATTTAAAAACTGCTGAAGTGGAACTTATATTATCCGAGTAAGGTCGGAGGATTGGAAGTGCTATAAATAAGGGGAGGCTATACTTAAATAGTCGTCTGTGGAAAGGACTGAGGCTCAAGTTTTAGCCTCGAGGACAGAATTATAGAGACTGAAGGTAATAAGGGACATTATTGTACACTCTCAGAAATGGAAGTAATATCTCAACTACAGAATCCATCCTATTCCTACGGTTAACGCCAAAGAAACCAGAATAAGCACTTCTCGGAGGTAAAAAAACAAATCTGATTATGGCAGGAGCCAAAACAAAGATGGAGAAGGATTTAAAAGACATCAAAGGGCTGGGACAGGGAAGAAGACCCTCCCAACCGGAGGATTTTAGCATGAAAGGCATTATGAAGGAGATCCAGAAATTAGTGGCGACAAATGAGAGCTATCAAAAAGCATTATATGCTATGTCTGAGAAACATAATGAACAGCAGAAAGAACTCCACCAAGAGATGTTGGAAATGAAAAAAGAGATCAAGGAAGAAATAGGTCATCTAAAACAAGAAATTAGAGTAACTTATGAAGAAATCCTTGATCTGAAGAAGGCAAAAATAAAATTAGAAAAGACTCAAAGTAAAATTCAATGAAGAGTGGAAACTCTAGAGGTAAAAAAATACCAAAATGGAGTAATTACAGGAAAGGATGGAGTTAAAAGAAATGGAATTTCAGTTGCGTTTCAGAAATATAAAGGAAGAAGCAAATGAAAATATCAAACAAATTATGGTTAAATTACTAGCTGATCTACTACAATGCCCAGAACAGGATATGGAGAATGAAATTGACAGAACGTATAGAATCCAGACAAACTATTCTAAGAGAAATAAAGTCCCTAGGGATGCGACAGTACACTTGGTAAAAAGGAGAATTCGAGATGAAATTCTGATGCAAAACAGTCGACACCCTATAACCTTCAAGGATACTAGAATTATAATTCTGAAAGAGTTCCCTTTAACTACTCTCAGCAGACACAGAAAATACTTCTTTCTAACTGAGGAACTCAAGAAACAAAAAATTAGATTTCGGTGGGAGAAAACAGAAGGGATCATGGTTACTTACAAGAACGAAAAACACTGGCTTACTTCTGAAGAGAAAGCTAGGATTTTTTCAAGCAATTAAAACAACAAAACACTGATAACCCAGCTGAATCTCTCTTGGTTAAAGGAAAAAAAAGCCAAAAAGAGCCAGGTACCATTCTCCCGAGGACCCTGATGTAAACGAAGGCTCAGACCCTATGGATAGCAACCATAACGAAGAAGAGGATGAGGAAGAAGACACTGTACACACAGAGAAAAAACATGATGATGCTTGACCTAAACTGCCAATTTAAATGTTATATGAACAATGTTAACGGCCTTAATGCACCCAATAAAAGAAAAGCCATTATGAATAATCTTATAAAGGGGAAATATGACATTGTGGCTCTCCAAGAGACTCATATCGCACAAAAACATGTGACGTATTTGACTAACTCAAAATTAGGAAGATAATTTTATTCAGCTGATACAAAGAAAAAGAGAGGAGTGGTAACATACATTAGAGGAAATATCCCAGCAGAGTTAAAATTTAAAGATACAGAAGGTAGATATGTGGGGGTAGAAATCGCAGTTGGGAACCAAAATTTTTTGATTTGCAATATCTATGCACCAAATGGTCCCAAAACCCAATTTACAAAACAGTTAAGTGAGCAGATCGCAAGAACGGAAGCTCAACATATAATGATTTTTGGAGATTTTAATGGAGTACTGGATTCCAATTTGGACAAATCTAAAAAAGGGAAAAGGTCTAAAAAGGACAACAAAGAGACTTTACCTAAAAATATGTTTACTATGAAGGAGGAATTTAACTTGCATGATACATGGCGTTCCCATAATCCTTCGAAAAGGGACTATACTTTTTATTCGAATAGGCATAACTCTTGGTTGAGGATTGATATGGGATGGGCATCAAATTCAATCATTACTAAAGTATCAGAAATTAAAATATTACCTAGAGACAAATCAGATCACAGTCTAATTGAATTGTGTCTCAATTGTAAGCCGAAGAAGCCCAAATGGAGATTGGATGACAATTTAATTAAATTGGAAGAAGATATAAATAGATATAAAAATATTACTAATGAGTACTTTAAGATAAATGTCCAGAATGAAACTAAAACCCAAATAGTTTGGGACGCCTATAAACCTGTTATAAGAGGTTATCTAATCCAGCAGAAATCCAGAAGAAATAAACAAAAATTTCAGAAAATTAATGCAATAGAAAAGGAGATTGAAGTAAAAGAAAAATTGTTGAAAAGTAACCCCCAGGACAAATTATTATTAGAAGAATTAAGCAAAATGAAAAAAGAAAAGGGTCAGATTGAATTAGAGGATATGGCAAAAAACCTAAAGTTTATTAAACAGTACAATTTTGAGAACGCCAACAAGCCTGGAGCTTGGTTGGCTAGGATAATAAGAAAGAAGAGACAACATCAATAAATAATTAAAATAAGAGAAAATACTGTAACAAAGATTTCTTTTCTGATAAGAGTATCATTGAAGAATTTCATAAGTTTTATGTTCAACTATACAAAGAGAAAGAATTGGAACCCTCTAAAATAGCTCAATACCTAGGAAAGCAAAAACTTGAGAAAATTACATATTCTCAACGGGAGTTACTGAATAAGGAAATAACAGAAGACGAAATAAGGAGAACAATCAAATCATTGAAGGTAAACAAAGCGCCGGGACCAGATGGGTTCTCGGCAAGTTTTTATAAAACTTTACAGAATGAATTAGTCACCCATCTGAAAATTCTTATGAACCATATCTTGCAAGGACATGACATCCCAGAATCTTGGAAAATAGCAGAGATAATCACTATACCTTAAAGAAAATGGTGATCCAACTGATATTAGAAAGTATCGTCCAATATCTCTTCTCAATTTAAACTACAAAATTTTTACGACTCTCTTAGCAAATAGGTTCAAGGAATTCCTGAGTACTTGGATTACTGAAGAACAAACATGTTTTTAACCTGGCAGAAAAATGGGAGATAATATGTATTATCAAAGAGCCGAGGAAAAATATGCAGAGGTGGATATTCAAACTGGAAGAATTTGGAGAAGTAGCTGGATTTCATCTTAATAAAAAGAAGACAAAAATCCTAACCAAAAATATTACAAAAATGAACCAAGAAGCATTACAAGAAAAAGTAGACATTGCGGTAGTCGCAAAAATCAAATATCTGGGGATCTGGTAGACACAATTACTGGAAAATAACGATTTCCAAAAATGGAAAGAGATAAGCAAGGACTTGAAGAATTGGAGGAATTTAAACATTTCACTGTTGGGAAGAATAGCATTAATCAAGATGAACATTTTACCTAAGATGCTATATCTTTTCCAAAACCTTCCCAATATCCGGAACAGCAAAATATTTAATGATTGGAACAAAGATATCTCAAAATTTATTTGGAAGCGGAAGAAACCCAGGATCAAAAATTTAATTAGGACTGACTCAAAAAACAGGGGGGGACTTGGTCTTCCGAATCTGAAGTTATATTTTGAGGCTTCCACACTGACATGGGTGATAGATTGGGCTTTTTTAAGAAATGAAAAATTATTGGACCTTGAAGGATTTGATCTAAGGCGGGGCTGGCAAGCCTATGTGGGATACGACAAACGACTGGTTGAAAAACGTTTTGGAGATTTATTTATTTATTTATTTCCAACATTTATATCCCGCCCTTCTCACCCGAAGGGACTCAGGGCGGCGTACAAAATTGGCAACAATTCGATGCCTATACATAATTAAAACAGCTATAAAAATCCAATAAAACAATTAAAACAATATAAAAAATATAAAAACATATGATTAAAATCCATTCCTCCAAAATCCTCGTGCTGTAGCCGTAAATCAGTCTGGGTCGTCATTATCGTTTAATCTTCAAAAGCCTGGGCTTTTCTAAAACTCAAAAGGGTTCTAAAACTCAAAAGAGATCACTTTGTGAGATCCTCTTTTATAAAGATTTGGGAGAAATATAAAAAATACATGTATAAAAAAATACTGATGTGGATTTCACCTTTGGAGGCTAGCCAAAGGAAAATTCTTGGGTGGAAGAAATGGGCAAACTACAAGGAAATTTTAATAAAAAGAAACAATGGATTTCAGCTCAGAGAACAAGAGGAGTTAAAAAAGATTTACACAAATTTATCATGGTTTCAATATGCTCAAATTAGAGACCAATATGCAAATGGCAATCAAATAGGCTTTAACGATATGAAGACGGTATGGGACAGGCTGCTTAGAGATGGAAAAAAAGGTATAACAGTATTTATACAATAAGTTATTGGAATGGTCAACTGAAACTGAAGTGATTAAAGATTTTATGGTAAGATGGGCCAGAAACGTAGGCAGACAAATTAAATTAGAGGAATGGGGACAAATTTGGCATAAAAAACTCAATTATACATATGTCACAGACTTAAAAGAAAACTGGCTGAAAATTTTTCATAGGTGGTATATTACACCAAAAAATTAGGTTTAATGTATCCAAACGTGCAAAATAATTGTTGGATGTGTAAAGACCAAGTGGCCTCCTTTTTTCACGTATGGTGGTCATGTGAGGAAACTCATAAATTTTGGAGAAACATACACTCAGAAGTGCAAAAAATATTCAAAAAGACCTTCCCTTTCAAGCCGGAGTATTACCTTCTAGGAATAACTGACAAAGACACGGATTTTAGCCGAAACGAGGACATTTTATTTACGTACATGAATACAGCGGTGAGAATTATATTTTTAAAGCAATGGAAAACACAGAATATCCCAAGCATTGATGAGTGGCTTGGTAAACTGGAAGAAGTATATGATATGGATACATTAACATACTTGATTAGACAACATAAAGGAAAACCTATAAAACATACGGACTGGTCATATTATGAGGAATATAAGGAATATAGATTAAAAAACTTACCAAAGGAATAACAAAATCTTTGTCAAAGCTAATACACAATTTAACAAATCCATCCAGTAAATAAGGAAACATAAGAGGAACCAGTAAACGAATAACCTGTAGCGATGAAAACGGAAGTTGGACAAACTACCCCTTTATCTTAATCTCCTCCCTCTTTTCTTTCCCTTATTATGTCCCATTACCCCTCCCCTTCCCCTTTTTTCCCTTACCCCTTTCCAATTCAAAATGTACCTAACTACCACTGTAAATTCCCCATAGTTAATTCTGCTTTCTCTTTTTATGCATTTGTTAAAAAAAACAACAACCTTTCAATAAAAATTATAATAAAAAATAAAAAATAAAATCTTTTCTCTGATGCACAGCACAAAACATTCCTATGCATATGGGGCTGGTGAAATTTACCTTAGGTTCAAAGGTGAAATATGTGGGAAGCATATCAAAAGCAGACATCATTGCAAGATCTGTAACCCCTTTTCCTAGATTATACCAATGATAAACACCACCTGCAGTTACAAATATCTGGTTCGCACATGAAGATAAAGTATTTCCTCCAGAATGCAACACAGGCAGCCAAAAACCAATATGCATGCATATTAAATTTGCAGCACCCTGATCTCTCCACATTGTAAACAACCCCCTATGAAGTATGCAAAATCCTTCTGAAGCATCAAGTACCTTCATTAAGACATTATCAAGTGTAAAAACCTGCTGTATTTAAAGTCTCTTTACCATAGTTAAGAACAATCTTGAGTCTTGACAGCTTCGATGTAATCATACATGTAAAGACCCCTGACTACACAATTGTCTAAATGCCTCATGCCTACAACCAATCTGTTGCTTTTACAAGTTTAATCTTGGTATTAAGGGGCTGATTGTGGAACCATGTTGCTACAACATCTTCAACCCAGCTGCACATCATATAAACCACTATAGGTGGTGTCAAGCTCCCATGATTCCTAGTAATACTGCATACCTTTAACTCCATAATCTATAATACTACAAAATGCAGCTCTCTCTTTTCCCCCCAAAGCACAAGTGGACTATCAGCAAGGGTCCAACTGTGTTATTCCTAATTACCTTTTTTTCACTCTTGATCCTGTGGCTCTCATAATTAGTTACCTGGGGCTGCAATCCAATTTGAAGTGATGACAAGAAAGTGATCCATGAAAAAGTAATAAGTTAAATCCAATTTCAGCCTTCCTCTAATTAAATGCACATGGAACTAATGACTCAAACCCTACCATTTCAGTGATAATGGTAATTAGCGAGGTGGGAGTCACTCTCTTTTTCAACACTGTAGGTGTAAACCACAAGGTAAAATGGCAGGAGCACTCTTAATTACATATGTCATTTTGTCAGCAATTTGCACATTTCTGACCAGTTAAATATGTTTCATCTGTTTTCTTCCCTGATAAAGTAACAAAAGCTGAGATATGTTCTGGCACGGTATGTAGGTTTGCAGCCTGTATATACGTATTTGCCTAGAAATCTTAATTTAACAATAATGATGCTATCTATGGCTCTACCACAAGTACTTCTTAAAGGTGGGTCACAAGATGTAGACACAGAGCCATTTCACCCAAACAATATTACAACATGCATAATACTAAATATATCTTGACATCATCTGAAGGGTCCAAACTCTTCAAGCATTTGACAATACAAGTTTTTTTCTTTACAGCTTGCTGAAAATACAATGATCCCAGGGGTAGTAGACTTCTTAATCTGACAACCACAAAATATGTAAGACTAAGAATTGCCTCTGCCGAGACAAGACTACACCTGTATAATCTTTTGACTCTCCAATCTGAATAACTTTCTTAAATGGAAGGAAGCTAACCCAAAACATTTATTTATTCAAGAAATCAACCAGCATGCTCCTCAGCGGATAATACTGCTGCTTCACGGTGTCTGGTGAGGTTTGGTTCAGTTATGGTCAGTGAAATGACCAATGAAAATGCTTGGACCATGGCTCAAACAGAGACCTAAAGTGGTTGCATAAGCATTTTATTAATTTTCTGTGACACAAAGTTTTAAATTACAGACCTAAAACACATAGGTTTGAGAAAAGAGTTTTGCTACTGCTTTGATTTCTCCTCTTCATCCCAAACCTTGTGATCTAGCTAAAGAGAGTAGTCAAGATGCAGGGACCTAAGCTTTTCTGCTCTTTTTTCTAACATGAAACTCTATATGGAGTACAGAAGTCACTCTTTTAACACAACAAAATCTGTCTTGGGATGGTTGGCGATATCACTTCTACTTCAGGTGAAAATTCTTCTCCTGTTCAGTCACCTTCCAGTCATCGACCAATATACAGTATTGGGTTTTTCAAAATGATGAGCCCATTTCGAAGCAGTATATTTCACAATGGCAACATATTACAATTACACAAAAAGTTACACATGATTTAATGAGTGGTCAAGTTACCAGATTTTACCAATCATTATGAGCCAGAAACAAATCTCAAAAATAACCACACAAACAAAGAATACCTAATTAGCCTGTACGTTGTGGGATCGCCATCTTGCGAATGACTGAGGCTAGGGGCAGTTTGTGTGCTGGGAGAGGCACCTAGTGGTAATAATTTAAAACGCTATACCCCACCCTTTCAAGTGGTAACAGTTTCATTCATGGGAGGTTCATGGTTGCAGCAATTAAGCAATTTCAATTTCATCTTTTTACAGACACAGAACCTGTTCTAGTATCAATGAAACTACAAATAATTTGAGCCCAACTTATTTGCATGGTTGCCTATATCCTTATGAAGCTTCTCTTGCTAAAAGATAATCTTCAGAAGATCTACTCCATGGTTTCCCTATTGAGATTAGAAAGACTGGACACCACCAGAAGAGCGGGAGGCATACGGCAGCACATAAGTTCCACCAGTGTCTCCAGTATAGTTCCATGACACCCATAGATACACCCTCACTAGTCACTGGTTATTTCTCCTATTGATCATTCCCAGATCACTTAAAGATTACACTTTATCTAAAATGGCCTGGGACCCTGAAATAGTGTCAGGACCCAGGCTGCAGAGCACCAATAACCATGCACAGAGACCAGAATCTATCTAATATCTTTATTAAAGGATTATATAAAGTCAATAAAACAAGTGAAGAATAAAGTTCAGAAGTAGACCTTTCAGGAAAGGTCAAATATAGTCCAAGAAAACAATGTCCAATATGTGATATTAGAGTCCAAAGTTATAATCCAATAACCGAAACACACACTTTGCCAAGCAAAGTGTGGGGAAATGACAAGGTCCTTTAGTCCAATGGAGCTTGACAACAAGGCTGGGGAGCAAAATAGATTCTTGGCAAACAAGGCTTGATTCAAGGCAACAAGAAGCAAGAGACGAGAACAGGGTCCGTGGCGAGGTCCGTGGCAAGGTCCGGGGAAACAAGGCAGGGCTGGAACAAGGACAAGGTCCTGGAAACAAGGAACTGGAATAGCGAGTCCACACACGATCTCGCTCCCGAAGCTGACGAATTGACTCCGCAAGGATCCCCTTGCGGTTAAACACCTATATAGGATCTTGTTTTCCCGCCAAGGAACACTTTCCCTGGGGAACAAGAAGTGAAACCCATACTGTGTCCAGATGCATGACTCCTTAAGATTTCCCAAGGGAAACAGGCTTAATCAGCTAATTGTCTGGCAGCAATTCTGGCGCTTCTGCGATTCGCCTCCCTAGCGCCTCTATCTCGATTATAATTATCCCGGCGAGAAAACGGGGGAGATTTCTGCTCAAGGCTTGTTTGGCTGACTTCTTGTGGGCAAACATCTTGCAGGTGCAAGGGCTCCAATTCTGGTTGAAACGGTGGGAAACCCAAGTTGTCCTCTTCATCTGCCACAATAGTACTAGGAACGGGACTACATGGCCCATGAGTCATCACAAATAGTCATTTAAATGGACAGTTGCATTCCCAGAGGCTTCTGTGCACATGGCAGACCATTTTCAGATTAAGTTGGCCTACAATGAACATAAATTTCAGCATCTATCCTATTAGAAGAACTAGTTTCCCTCTTCAATGTTTCTATTTTACTCTCTTCTCCTCATGTATTTTGCCCTTTAATTTCAGGAGGCTGATGCATGACATGTCTGCAGTAAGCTATACGAGCAAGATACATGAAGAAAGGAGAGAAGGTTGGCTTATATATTTGTTGGTGGTTTTTGTTAATCTAATTATAAAATTATCAGGATCCAGGATATTAAAAAGGCATTTTTTCCACATGTGTCCTCTGCTCTTAGGGGGAGAGTAGTTTCTGCATGTTTCTATCTTCAGAGGTTAGTCAAGTATGTGGACAGGAGTTTATCTGCTATTATTCCAATTCCTGGAATTCTGTTCTATAGGAGATTTGCCTGTTCCCTGCATTTACAAGCCTTCTGTAATTATATGATGACTTTTGTTTGGTACTGTTTTGCTTGTAGTCTCTCCTTCTGGACACTATAGTTTTACTTTTTCTGTCGAATGGGCTTATTTTATGTTATTTTGATTTTGTACCTGAAAACTTTAAATTTTATTTTTATATGTTAGGAATCACAGTAGCTATTATCATTTATGATTGGGTTATATATTTATTTTTTTAAATACATAAGTAGTGTGGATGCTGCTAAATCTGGTATATAGTGAAATTGGGAGTTGTCTGGGATATGTGACACTAGTTTATTTCTGGAAGCAACCTACATTAAAAGGCACTGACATATTTCAACAAGGTCTTTCTTGTGCATAAGAAATGAAAATGATGTTTGGGGTGTATGCTATTCCTTTTCCTCATTTATTAATGCTACACTAACATTGCAAAGCCTTACAAATCAAGAAACTTCAGGATGCTCCTCCAGACATTTTCAACAAAAGATATAATTTTACAAACACAGGTTACTGCTGTCAAACTCACAAAGTTTGATTTTCTTCAGCAAATGCATATATCTTGATTTCCCTCCCTAATTTATACACTTATGCCAACAACTAGATTTGGCACTAAAATTACTAAAAACAAAAATGAAGCCCCCCAAACAGTGATTAAAAGTCCATGCTGTAATAAATGGAAAATGTATTCTGAGATATTCACCTCCTGGTTAAGAGAAGATAAAAATCTCCAGGGCTATATCACATTACAAAATAATAAGCTGACATCAATGGCAAATATTTCCACAAAGATGTTGAATGTTTATTCTCTACCTATGTAGTTTTTGAGGTTTTGATATTTTATGGTCTAATTTCTTGCAATAAAAACCAGTCCTTTAAACTTTCAAATTTCTTTTGTTTGTATAATTGGGCTGTGAGGCAAACCTATCTGCCAAATAAAAGACAAAACCGTATACTAAGTATGCTTAAAACTGTGAGTCACAGCATTTCCATCTGGAGATTTATTGTTTTATATCTAGATGTAGACCACATCTCAGATAAAATGCTTATATGTAAAAACATATGAAATGTGCTAGAACCTGTCTCCAACAACAGCTGTCAAGGTCAAGAGGAAAGAAAGAAAGCTAGCTAGCCCTGCCGGAAGACATAAACCGTGTTGTATTCTTGCATCAAAGCCTCCAAACATGTGATGTCACAGACTGACCAACACAGATGTATGGAATGTTCTCACTGCTTCATTGTTGCGTTCATAGGAATGGACAACGTATCAGATTTGATACTTAGCTCTTACTCGTTTCATACACATCCCAACACTATTAAATTAGACAAAGGAGACATTGAGCAACCATACACTATGTGTGTGAGTGTTTGCAGTAGTCATAGAGCTAGCATGGTTTAGTGGTTTGGACATCAGACTACGTTTCTTCAGACCAGGGTTTGAATCCCAATTTGGCCATGGAAACTCAGCTGAGCCGACATCCACAGCTCGATGTGAGTACTGTATACTAAGGCTATTATCAGAACAGAATGGCAAAAGGCAACAACTTAGTCCATACTATGAGAATCAATGCTCCCTGAGGAGGCATTGGTGCTTTCTAGGGGCATGTGATTTGTCAAAAACTGTTTCGCTTTTGGTCTGCCCTCATTCTGTGTGCTGGGAAATTCCGAAACCAGGAGGGGGAAAATACTGTTTCATGATCCGCCATCCAGAAATTCTGTTTTCACTCTGGGAAGATCTGGCCCATCGGTAATACTGGAGGAAATGGCGAGGCTCCACTTTCTGTCATTTTTAGGGCTAAAGGGACAAAAATGGCCACACTTGGAGGACACATTTACAACTGCAAGACCTCCAAAACCTCAATGATTTTAAGGATAATTTTAAAGTTTATATAAATGAAATGTCTAAAAAGCAGCAGCAGCCGCCCCCCCCCCCCCCGCCAAAGATGTTCTTTGAATTTTGGTGGGTGTGGGATGATCACATTCATGAGTACCACCTCTTCCTCTGTTTCTCCCATTTCCACTGGATTTCGCTTGCCTCAAAGCCTGGACACTTGACCAAGCAGAGCCACCTACACTACGGTCACACCTCATTTTATTGTTGTTGTTGTTGTTATCATCATCATCATCATCATTTTTATATATATATTCCTATATTTATTATGTGTAAGAATGTGTGTGTGCATAGGGAAAAATAGGGAAAAGAATAACAACAGGTTTTTTTTGGGTGGGGGGTACAGTATTTAAAAAAAATTGTGAGGAAAAATAGGCTCAGGTTTCTGGCTTTGCACAGCGCTCACACAGAAGCCAGAAGAAAAATAGGAGTCAAAGAGGTGAATTACCAAGATGAAAGGGCTTTTTGGGGTAATTTTTTTGGGGGGGTGTTACATAACTGGTGCAGGAGTACACATACACAAGCCAGAAGGTAGGGCTGGGAAGGCAACAGTAGATACTGAAAGTCAAATTTGTGAACTAGAAGAAGAAATTGCTTTTGGGGGGTGGGCGGGGGGGGGACTAGGCTTTTGGTGCAGGACAAAGTACAGAAGCCAGAAGGTAGGGCTGGGGAAATTCTCCTCGTGAGGACTCAAGGGAGTCAAGCTATTCCCTAAGCCTATCCCACAC
The DNA here is from genome assembly GCF_035594765.1 of Anolis carolinensis. Lineage (NCBI taxonomy): Eukaryota > Metazoa > Chordata > Lepidosauria > Squamata > Anolidae > Anolis > Anolis carolinensis. The sequence continues at coordinate 46,765,141 of NC_085842.1, forward strand.
TCAGTCAACCTAAAGCAAAAAAACAAAAACAAAAAACAAAAAAACAAAAAAACCCTCTTAAAATATTTAAACAAATACACACAAAGAGCCCTTTTTAAACTCACAGCCTCCCCCTCAAATGCATGCTCACCCACTCTTCTCTAGCAAAATTACTAGTAAAATAAAAGGACTATAAGAAAGATATTAACGAAGAAAATTTAATGCAGAAGAAAAAAGTTGGAAATCTCAAAATGCAATCCCTTAGCACTAAGAAGCAGTGATGGGACTGAGATAGAACACACGGAGCTAGCTAGAAAGATCTCTCTCTCTCTCTCAAATGCCAGGAGGCCACAGAAAACTGGCATTGCTCACCCTAGTATATAAAGACCAGCTTTGCAAAAAAACACATGATCCGCTTTCATCTTCTGATTGGCTCTGGGCACGGCTAACGAGGAGGAAAAACTCGTATGAACGGCTTCTCTTCTCACATGGCAGCTGGATACAGCTGAAAATTGACCACCACATGTCCAATTATTGCCAGCCTTTGCCTGACTCCGTCACATATCCCGCTTCCGAGAATCCTTCTGAATCCCCCGAATATAGTATATCAAGATGATATCATGCACACCTCTAGTGCTTTCCCCTCTCCATGAAATGATAAACTTATTCACAGATCATATTGAAATCCATACTTTGGGCCCCAAGATCTACTCTTATACAAAAGGTCAATTTATACATGAGTATATATAGTACTGGGCTTTGAGATCTTCAGGGGAGACCATTCAATTTGCACCACTACCACCACCATGGCCATGTTTGGTGGGAATGCAACAGGGTTCTTTTTCCTGGTGGCTACTGCTAGGCTCAGGGGCTCCCTTTCAAAGAAGGCCCTATGTACCCACCCCTCCTCTGTCCTTCCACTGGCTGTTAAATACTTTTTAAAAAATCAGGCAGGCTTCTGGCAATTGTTCAGCTTCTAGGAATGGAACTGGTTACCGAGGGGGTGCTGTATTTTTTTAGTGACATGTTTTAAAACCATTTCTTTTAAAAAAAAACAAACACACAGACACACACAGTGTTAATTTTATTCTGTGTTACCACTTGTTCTTATTTTCTATTGTAAATTGTCTCCAGTTATCTTCTGTTGGCAAAAGTAAAATAAACATCCAATCAATAAATTTTGGAAAAGGAAAATAAGAAGGTACAGTGTTCACTTGCTACTTCGCGGTCCGCTTATTGCAGACTCGCTGTTTCATGGGGAAATTATTTATTTATTTATTCCCATTGCTGCTGCCCCTTTGCTTCGTGGCCACCATGTTGCTCTGGCTGCCTTTGCTCCTGCAGCCAGAGAAGACGGGATGCTGCTCCGGCCCGGTGAATGAGCGAGCAAGGGAGGGTGGGTGAGAGAGTGAGGGTGTGTGGCGGTAGCGGCAGGAGCCTGGAAGAGGCGGCCAGGCTCCTTCTACCGCTCCTCCAGCTGGACCATGCCAGGAAATGTGGAGGACTTGGAAGAGGGGGTGGGACTCATGGAGGACTTCGCCCCCTCTTCTGAGTCCTCCACGTTTCCCGGCATGGCCTAGCTGGAGCGGCGGCAGAAGGAGCCTGGCCGCCTCTTTCAGGCTCCTGTCGCCACTGCCACAAGCCCTCACTCTCTCACCCACCCTCCCTTACTCGCTCATTCACTGGGCCGGAGCGGCATTCCTTCTTCTCTGGCTGCAGGAGCAGAGGTAGCCATAGCAATATGGCCGGCACGGAGCAAGGGACCCACCATGCTGGTAGGGAAGGCTTCACTGGCTCCCCGGGGCTTGCAAGGAGGAGAAAGGCCACCTAACTATTTAAAAATATATAAATATTAAAATAAAAATAGTACCCCTACTTCGCAGATTTTCACTTATTGCAGGTGGTCCTGGGACATCACCCCCGCAATAAGTGAGAGAACACTGTACTTAGTGGCAAGCACCTTAAAAAATGACTTCTGTATCACTTTTTGAAATATACTGTAAAAAAAATTAAACCAATATTAACCCATCCAGTAACACAATTATGGTATTTAAAATGACCAAGAAATTTGTTCTTTTGGTAAGTGCCTTGTCTAGACTAGGAACAATGTAAAATCATGGCATTGGTTTACACTGAGTACAGTAATTGTTGATAAAATGATGCAAACAGTGATATTCCATATTTCACCTTGTTAGGTAGAACAAGAAAGGATCCGTGTGCATTTGTGTATTTTCCTTTAACAGTTCTCTTCCATGCTCAAGCCCTTTTAAAATATACATCTTTATTGTGCCACTGGGCTCACAATGTCTGTTATTTTCAAGAGTAGGTTTAAGGATGCAAAAGCTCAAGGAGCAAGGGTGGAAAAAGAATGGGCAGTCATTTGAATCAGTGAGTGACAGGTTGGACCAGCTCTCTGTATACATTAATAAATTAGAATTTTAATTGTGTCTCTGACTGCAGAAGTAGCTCAAATACTTTAATATGTACCAACAATTGGCGACGTTATGGAATTTGCAACGTGGCCCTCACTGTTGACCTCTGAAACACAATTCCCAGTCTGACAACGGAAACTGTTTGGTTTGATCCTTTCAACTTATTTGAATCCTGACAAATAAGCTCACAGCTGAAAGGTCAACACAGTCATATTTCATCCTCTGGAGCAATTCTTAAGACATCTGCACAACAAAGCACTTCTTCTAGTACCTGACACTGGGCCCTGCCAGCACAATATCTCATTAAAAATGTCCCCAGTAAAAGAAAGTCTATTAAAAGGCAAATGGATCAGTTATGGAATGACCAAACTAACATATTTTTGAACTTTTAACAAAACAGCATGGATTCAGTATTAAGTTCTGTCACAAAAATGTTTTTATATACACATTTATCAAGAGATGACATTTGAAATAATATCAATTTCCAATAAACAGAAGCACCACAAGGTTGACCACTATCATAAGACCTACAAGTTTTCAATCACATCTGTAAATCTCATCTGCCTCTCTGAATGAAACTTAATCTGATAGTCTCCTTATTCATGATCACAGTTTATAAAATTATTCTTAAAAGTTAATCACTTACAGTTGATGTTATACCACCAAAACAAGTTTAAGGTAATCACATATACATTTTTAAGAAAAGGCCTAAAACCACTGGATGGTCCCAAAAACATGCTAAATGAATACTTATGTATTCTCCATTGCTCCTTTTATTCAACTGGTCTACTGTAGTTGGGACTAACTGGATTTAGGCCAATGTCTTTACTTTTCCATTTTTAAAAGTAAAAAACCCAAATGATAGAAATTTTTGGCCTGTTCCTATCCAATTCACCACTGTCTCAGTTGCCAGCACACCCACAAGTCAGCAGCATCAAGCAATGTGGTCCCCACTTCAAGCATGTGCTATTTCACCTCTTTGTTATTGGGGAAAATGAATTAATGATAACTACTCAGATTTTCTTAAACTGTAACAGGAATAACAATTCAGTCCTTTTATGTATTAAGTAGGGATGTGAAGAATATACGTAAACTTTCTCATTTTTTAAGAGACGCTATCTCAAAACACTGAAAAAAAACTGTGGAGAAACTGACAACTTGTGTGCGTGATCTCACCTCCCACATAATAAGATAAGGGGCAGATTTCTTTCATTATTTGTGAAGAATATCTTTGGGGAAAATTACCTTCTTTTCATCAAAATATTTAAACCTTACCACAAAGTTACATTACTAGCATTTCTATAATTCACATTGTTTGTCCATACCAGCTTGACTTCAATAGCTTTTAACTGTATCTACAGGTCCTTTAATTCAAAGAACTGTCAATTTCTTAACGCAAGGTGGACAAAAGATGCTGGATGAGTTCCACTAATTTCAGAAACAAAACTTCATCACTAAATTGAAACCTGGTCTATATTACTCTCACATTCTTTGCATTTTCGTGATATACTTCTGCCTCATGTTTCATACTATCAAGCATGGTTGAATCACAACCACTAACAAGAACAATGCTCAGTTTCATTTTAAAAAATCAAACCATTGTTCAAATCATTTGTTAGGGTTATAAATCTTGACTTACTACATTTTCAGATGCAAGAAGTAATAATTTTAAAAGTTTTCTTCCTGCTAGGCAAATTTATGAGCTATTGAGCATTTTCTAAGTTTTTTTTTTTTACATTTTACCCCTTTTTTGGAAAAACTGTTTTTACAAATCTTAGTGTGTTCACAAAATGCCAGTTTCGCACAGAAAATGTGATATATTTTTGAACATAAATATTTGTATAACCAGTGCCTGAGTCTTCAATTTTTAGTTTGCTAAAAAGTCATAGAGTGAAAAAAAAACCTTATAGCAGTTGACCATTTACCCCACGGGTTGTTTCAATTATTTGTGCCACCATTTCTCAACAAGGATAAGAAAAACAGCAACTATTCTCCATATCCTTACTGTCTGTTTCCTTATCAATGATCCTATTATATCACAGCAAGTCAGAGATTCCTACCTGAAGGGCTGGTTGCTTGTCATTCCTCTTAGGTGACTTTAGCCCACTGATTTGCTGTTGCTGTTGTTGTTGCTGTTGTTGTTGTTGCTGCTGCTGCTGCTGCTGTAACAGAAGCTGCCTTGCTACCTGCAGAGCCTGGGGAAAAATATTGATAGAAATGAATGTCAACAAGTACAAACTCTGGGGTTCTTTTATCTGCACATTCCTTCGAAGGTGTGCTTGACCTAAGAAACCTAGGAAGACCTGGCTGAAACTGAACACACCTGTGACACAGGAATATTCAGACTAGAAGATAGTAGAAAATCAGTACTTGAATAGTCACAAAGTAATGATAACCTCTCATTCACCACACAATGAATGACCAAAGTGATCCTAGTTGATTGACTGTGCTAAAAATTGGCCTTGGAAATACGTTTTGGGAATTGGCCTTGGGAATAGTTTGACATTCTACCCTTACCTTTTTTTTTTTTTGGGGGGGGGGGGTTGGATAGAGCTTTTACAGCAGAGAGTGTCAGTTCTCCAGATTGTTTGTATGGATATTTTACACCATGATGTAAGAAACCATCGTTTCTGTAGGAGTGACATACAAAGGGAAATGCTTGTTGGTAGGAACACAGCCTTGGCTGTTTTATATGAGTTTAATGAGTCATCAGTGGTGAACATCCTAAGCTTTTTTGAGACTCTCTGAAAGGACACAAGAATAAATTCCCTTGAGAAATGTAGTCTTTGTAAAAGAATTGTTTTATTCCTCCCTAATGAAGGCACAAATTTCATGAGAGTAGTTGTGATGGATTTGTTTCATACATTATTTTCTTCTGTCATTCTCCCCAGGGACAATCTAAAACCAACTCTGGGTTTATATCCTCCCTTCCTGCCCTGCCCTTCCTGCTTGCTTCTCTCCATGGGGAGAGTCAAACATCTGAACTGGGAAGTCCTAGAGCTATCTTTATTTAAAGTCTGCCTTAGCCCCAGAAATGAAATCCCCTTGAATTCATAGCAAATAAGATGGATAATAAGAGTGCATCTTTTGTCAGTGGTCTCAGATTAGATGAGTATAGTCTACATGTCTCAAAATACGTATTAATTTCATGTATAACTCTGTATGCAACAATACTCAACTCTATCTGGGAAATTTCTCAAGAGGGTATGAAATAAGTATAGCCATCTCCTGGTTGCTATTCTTAGCATTTGGAAGAATATGAAGCCTCTGAATATTACATGAATATTAGAATCAAATTGTTATTGACAGCTATCTCCTCTTTTTAAACCATCGAAACAATTGGTCCTTGCCATATCTTATGACTGTCAATGCCATGCGTTAACTGTGCCCTATGGAAAGGAAAGGGGGAGAAAGGGTTTTCTAGCTCACACAAAAACTAATAAAGGAGATGTAGTTTTCCACTGTAAATCTCATGAAAACAGAGCTCTTTAAAGATATAGACCACACTGGGCAATGTGGCACAGCAGAATGCAACATCCCCAGTATATGGAAATTCCAGGCCTGAAATCTATGACGAAGCTAGAAACCAGCATTAAAAAAAGAACTCATGTGAAATGGAGCAATTGCTGGATTTAAGAAACAGTGAGGAAGGAAAGCTATAAAAGGAGTCAGCAGTGGTAGTGCCAGAGCTGGAAATACATTTGGAATTGTTGAGAGAGTAGCAGCCAGGTGACATAAATAGGAAACTGGGGAATGAACAAAGAAATGTATGAAGTGTTTCCCCACCCAGTTCACTTGGAGAAACCTCAAGCACTCACCAAAATTTCAGATGCAAAGGAGAAAGCCTGCCTGTAGGAGCCAGAGGGAAATTAATGTCTGCAGGAGGACAGCTGGAAGCTTAGATGCCTCAAGGAGTTGCCTCTTGCTAGCTGCCTCATTGGAGGATTCACCATTGCTGGACTCAAGGGTTTCCTTGTCTCCTTGGAGACGTTCAGTACATGCGTAGGTGTTAACAGTGGGAAGAGTGAAGACTTCATTAATGTAAAACAAGAAAGAAATAGTCCTATGCAAGAAGCCTACACGCAAGGAGAGAATGAGGCATCCACACTTCCTTCCACATATGTTCACTGAGATATTTAACAAATGAATATTATCCAGTGTTGTTAAATTAACTGAGAAGACACTGCTAGTACTGTAAGTCAGAATGATCTCTGAGCTAGAAAGGCCTGGTATCAGAGTAGAAGAATGTAATACACATTATATCTCATATCATATCTCTTAACTTGAACACAAGATGCCTATCAAATGCCCAGGATATTTCTCGTCTAACATCTTGCCTGCGGAGACACTTTAAATATATAAATATGGCCATTTGCCCACTTGGCAAGAAGATTTAATTAGCTCATGAGCAGTATTGTCATTGTGTTTGTCTCCACATTAGTTTCAAATATAGAAGTATGAGGTTATATGGAAAAATCCAATAAATGAAAGACCATTAACACAACTACAACATACTTGCTCCTTTGTTTTATCAAGTACAGATACATTTTTTGCTGATTCACATTTAAGATCACCTGGATAGCATTCCAAGGACTCTTCTATAATGCTATATAATCCAGATTATCAAAGCAGATGTTCCACATTATGTGCTTTGAATTGGATTATATGAGTCTGGATTTTATATGGCAGTATAGAAGGGCTCTAAGATGCCGAAGCCAGGTACTCCCTCAGGTGTGATAGTGATTCTATGATTGTTCTGGTGGCAATGAAAATTCTGAAAAAGGACTACATATACTGCATTTGATTACTCTGGGAATGTCCTTATCTGATCTAATTTTATGTAATCTCAATGTGACATCCTTTTGAAAGAAGTTTCTGCTACTCTGGAGAGTGCGCCACAGAGTAGTGGATTCGAATGGAAGGAAAACACTCCACCTAAACATTCGGAAGAACTTCCTGATAGTAACAGCTGTTCTGAAGTAGAACTCACTGCCTTGGAGTATGGAAGCATCTCCTTCTCTGGGGTTTTTAAAGCAGATGCTGGATGGCCATCTAATGGGGTGCTTTGCTCATATTTTCCTGCATAACAGTGGGTTGTACTGGATGGCCCTTGGGTTTTTTTTCCAATTCTATAATTCTAATATTGCTGTTTATATTTAAAATGTTTTCATTGTACTTTAATCATACTGAATGTTTTAAATGTGTAACATCTATATGCCATTTATTTTATGTAGTACAGTAGAGTCTCACTTATCTAACATAAACGGGCCGACAGAACGTTGGATAAGCCAATATGTTGGATAATAAGGAGTGATCAAGGAAAAGCCTATTAAACATCAAATTAGGTTATGATTTTACAAATTAAGCACCAAAACATCATGTTATACAACAAATTTGACAGAAAAAGTAGTTCAATACGCAGTAATGCTATGTAGTAATTACTGTATTTATGAATTTAGCACCAAAATATCACAATGTATTGAAAATATTGACTACAAAATTGCGTTGGATAATCCAGAATGTTGGATGAGACTCTACTGTACTTTTATATTTATTTATTTTATATAAATGAATGGCCTATGGTCTAAGCATCAACAGGCTACTTACTACTACAATTAATGGCTCGTTTCTCTATTTATGCTGATTCAAATGCTGAGGCCAGGATATGAAGAATCACTGAAGTTAATCTCTTTTGTATATGTGAAGGTCTCATCACAAAACAAAAACTTTCATCTAAACAGACATGTCTTGAGTATTTCAAAAAAAAAAAAAGTTGATGCAATACAGAATCTCTATTTGCCTCTCAGAAGCTAGGGTGGATTGCTGCACAAGAAATCTTTCTTTCCATTAAAAAAGAGATGTTGTATATAAACCCTGAAAGGAAGAAAAACAAGGAAGCAGCTACAACTTGCATTGTGTAGCCAAGTAGTAGAAGAGAATAGCAAAACCACAATACCAGGGCAAGATATGTTAAAAGCATGGGGACACACCTGTTTTGAGAGCCAATGCAATAGCATGAATGTTGGGAGTAGGGCCCCTTCTATATTGCCATATAAAATCCAGATTGTCTGCTTTGAACTGGATTATAAGGCAATGTAGACTCATATAATCGAATTCAAAGCAGATAATGTGGATGATCTGATTTGATAATCTGGATTATATGGCAGTATAGAAGGGGCCTAGGACTGTGGGAGACCAGAGTTCAAGTTCTAGCTTAACCATAGAAACCCACTTGGTGATCTTGAACAAATTGTAGTTCCTCAGCCTCCAGAGGAAGGCAATGGCAAATTCACACTAACAGATTTTGCCAAGAAAACTATGATAGATTTATGTTACGATCCTTGCACCATGAAAATGAATTTAAGGAAAAATAAGAAGAGCAGCAGCACCTGCATATTTGAACTGCTAGGATTTCACTGGTCTTTCTGTTTGCTTGGACTTGCATTCCTTCTAGTGATGGGACTTTGTTTGCAGATGCACTATGGTAGCGGAGCAGAACTGTATTTTCACATGTTCAAAACATTTTCAATTATTACTTCGAATATTCTAGAATGAAGAGTGAGTGAACATAGATCAAATTAAGGTCTGAGGGGTACTAAAAAGAACAGTGTTGGTTGACAGCATCTATGCAGAGCACAGAAAGTGGGTGATACTCTTTTCCAATGTTTATTTTTGTGTTGCAAAAAATACTCAGAATGCTGTTAGTCATGTTCAACATAGAGAGTCCCACTTGTCAAACCAAGTCAGTTTGGTAGTTCTTTTTTCCTCTAAAGTCTTCCAAGTCTCTCCCTTCTCTTTTAACCTGAGACCAAATCTGCTTGCCCTGTAATTCTAAAGACTAATCAGCAGGCATTGCTCCTCTGAGACCATACAAGTAAAGAAAGGAAGGCTGAAAGAAAGCAAGTTCACTAATATAGCAGAAGAGCTTGCCTTTCTTCCCGTCTTATTTCCTCTAGGCCATTTGGAGACTACTTGGAATGCTTTTGTGAAATTAGCTTAGAGATCTTCATTCAACCTCAATGGACACCAGCCCTTATAATGCTGGCACTTACAGTCTAATCCAGTCTGACAAATACTGCTTGAGAGAGAGGCCCAAAACTAAGCAAGCCCTGTACCTCTTCTAGACACAGTAAGCAGTCCAGTACAATGACATGATTTTTTAGAGTATGAACTGCTTGATTCTACAAATTGCATTCCACAATTTCTTAAAAAAATATGTGTGTATGTATGTACGCACACACAGAGCGAGAGAGAGAAGGAAGGATGATCATCTAACTTCTTGGAACGATCAAATATTCAAAGATTCACTGGTACTTTAATAAAGCATTTTGCACATAAGTAAATGAAATATACTGCTGTGAAACCAATCATCAATGGGTCCCATCCCAGAAGAAAGTTGGGGTATACACATTTAAACACATTTAAAATGTCTAAAATTCTCTCTCTCAGTTTACTGTAACCTTGAGTGGGTTTACTTTTTCTTTACCTACTATCAACTTTGTCCTATTTAGTGGCAGACCAATCCAGCAGAAGATGGAAGCTTACTGGAAACAAGAAAAGGGTGTTTCTTGAATAGGGCAAAAACCAAATATTTATGGCAATGGCAAAGAGAATGTCTCAGAAGACATTCAAACGGAGGTTGGATCTACATTGCCCTATAATCTCAGGATCTAATCCCAGATTATCTGCTTTAAACTGGATTATATTAGTCTATACTGCCATATAATCTGAGATGAGCAGATAATCTGGGATCAGATCTTGACATATAGGGCAATGTGGAAGGGGCAAGAGAAGATTTGATGGTTGTGAATTATTATCTCTTTATAGAATAGAGGTGGAAGTAAAACACTTTTCGTAAATGTTAAGTAATCAGAAGAAAATTCTAGATGTGTGAGAATCTTTGCAGTTTGGAATCTATTCTGCATGTGCTTTTCTGCACATAAAACTTGTATTCTGAGATGCTGTTTCATGTGCAAAAAACCCTCCACAACCACTTTTTTTTTGCACTGAAGAAGTATTGAACTGCAAATAGCCTTCAAAACTGCACAATTTTTAATTAGGAAAATGTATAATTATTCATTTTTGCCTGCAAGAATAGAATGTGTGAAGATTTACATCATCAAAAGGGAACCTGGATGTTAACAGGCAATACTTAGAGGCAACGTAAGAGCAGGGGCCTGTTTATAAGTTTCTGAGGGTGATTGAGGACCACGAGGAGGACCAGGATGCCTAGCAGATAGGAGACTGGATATGATCCAGCAGAACTCTTCTTTTGTTCTTTTTTAATCAATAGTGAAAGAGGAAACCAACAAAGTGACAAGGATAAGACTGGATACCATGTGAATGCAAGGCCTGTCCCAAAGGGTCAGGTACAGTAATGTGAAACATTAAAGCACTCACCAAGGTCAATTAGAGTTCTAACTGGCTTTTTAAGGTTTCCCTCAAACTCTGAGATGTAATGAAGCTTTGTATACTTGAAGAAATCACCAAGGATGATGAAAAAAACATGCAATGAATCAGCCACTTCTTCTCCTTATCAGTGGAGCTTGGCAACCATACTCCTGCCCCATTTTGTTTGGGGACTAGTGGGTGCAAACTATGATGTTCCAAACAGGAACTAACCTACTTACATATAGGACAATAGCACAGTAGACATAGGGTCAGCCAAGCTGAATCTTTTTTTACTCCTTGAGAAAAAGATAATTATGTAGCTCCTTTCGCTTCATCTCACAGATTGCATCACAGAAGAGAGGGTGCATGGAAGACCATAATATATTTCAGGTGTATAAAACAGCAACTTCATAAAGGAAGGTAAAGGTGGTGGAAAATATGAAAGTCTACTGTTATTTATGGGTACATGAAGAGAGCTCACTGCCATTTCTTCACATGCAGGTGACTGATGCAGCCATCAGCACTGTTGGTTATATGTGAGAAAAACGACTGGTGCCAATGAAAATCAGCTACTGCACTGGCTTAGAGTATTTATGCAACCCTACAGTCCTAAGCTGCCCACCTTAACTTTCTCCTTCAAATCCACTTACATCATGCAAACGATTTAAAACGCAAAACTTTCCTTTTTAAAACAAGGGATTCATAGTTATTTTGTGAACATCATACAGGTTTCCCCTAAGACAGCATGATCTTGACCCTAGATAACAGAACTGATGTGCAGCAGCTAGTCACTTAATATTATAGACAAGGTGATATAATACATGCATTGGAAATGACGGGCAATTCCAAGCTCCAGAGACAAGGAAAGATTCTGAAGGCAAGTCCATCTATTCTATTTATACCTGCCCACCCAATGTATAATCCCTTTTGTGCGCATGTCAATTTGCTGTAATTTGATGTAATCAGGTAAAACATGCAACATTTCCTCAAAGGATATGATATGTGTGTGTATTTATCTTTGTTTATGTATGTATATATGAACATACACCTTTGTATATACACACAGAGACATATATAAAAACAGACACACAGTTTTCCTCTTTGATAGTTAGTTCATAGGGTTTTTCTTCACAGAAAAATTATTTAACGTTCTGTCAAACTATGATTAAAGAGAAGCACACTTTACTCAACAAGATTCATAGGAACTGTGTTTAAAAAAGGAAAGGGGTGCCTGTAATAGGTTTAACATGGTTGCAAACTCTGCATGTTTGCCTAACAGCCAATGGGGTGACAGCACAACTGCTCTGCCAATATTATGCTCTAAAGTCAGCATCTATCCTTCCACAAGATTGCAAGTATTTCTCATTTAAGCAAGTACCAAGTTGATGTGTTAAAAAGAAAAGAAAACAACATTTTCCATGAAGGTGGGGAACCAAGTACAATTGCAATATATCGACTTTAAGCCCCAAGTGGTTAGCAATATTATCTGTGGAAACATTCCATTGGTAGAGTATACAAAACAGCAGATTAATTTTCAGCTGAGAACCATGTGAATTTTCAGAAAACCAAAGCCACAAATCACAAAATAGTTGACTCATTTAAGCTTTTCTTTTTTCAACTTAAAATGACACAGAATTTCCTCTTATTAAAAACTAGAAAAAAACGCTTTTATTATTTTCCACATATCCTTCTATTAGCCACAAAGAAAACGGAGTTTGGTCACATGTTTATTTGCTTGAGCTACTCCCTTTCCCTTCTGATAAATAATCAGCCTGCCATCCAGAAACAACAAAATCAGTGAGCTGGGAAATCTGATGGTCATCAAACAGAGTGAGATACTAAGAAAGGCAGCAGGCCAGTGTTCCCACAGTATGTTTTGCTGACCTGCACCTACACTAACATCTGAGTAAATAACTTCAGTCACTCTTTCCATTTTCCCTATGCAGTTAATCTTGCTGTAAAACAAACAGTCCTCAAGGCAAATGTTGTTGTTTCCCACTGTACATTTTTAAATATTCTTAAAAGAGCATTTTCAAAAATGCATACCGGCATCTGAATTGTTCAGTGTCAGTTGCACTCGCAGTTTGTCACAACACAAAGCTTAATCTGTTTATGTTCCAGAAGCTCCTCTTCCTAGAAGTTTAAAGACTTAATAGAATCCAAAGATATGTTCTAATTTTTTCAAAGCTTTCCAAAGGATACTCCCCACCTATTATACACTTTCCATTTTCTTTTTATTCTTTCTGCCTCTGAGATGGAAGTTTGAAATGAATGAATAAAAAGTTGCTTGTCAGTATTGGTAGACTTTGATAAAACTATGCTAAGATGTCAATAAAAACTGTACGATTTGTTAAACCATGTGAACACAAACAAAAAAGAAGAAATGGAACACGAGTGGCAACATGAGTGACAGATATTAATCAGGACTATCTCTGGACTGTGCCAGGTTTCGCAGATATTACAGAGACTGAAAATCTGAAGAAAAGCCTCTGACATGAAAGTTAACAGCCCTTTGCAAAAGCAAGTCCTCCTCTGCTTTTCCTCCCCCTTTTCTTTCTGTAGAACCCAAAAGTCTAGACAACAGTCATACAAAAGAGATAACACCTATGCTTGTCTCAGCAGCCTGGTTTTTATTAGGACTCAATCTGTACAAATATTAACAATACTGATTCACAAATGCAAAGACAATCGCGAGGAAAGGATGTTTCTAAAGGGACAGACCCCATTCAAACTCCCTCCTCTTTGCTGCCGTTTCTTCTAAACTTAAGCCAATGATAGGACAACACAGACACACATATCAAAACAAAGCACATCAGGTTCGTACACGTGTTCGCACTGAAAACCATTTCTCCTTACATAAGTGACAACCCAGGGCTTCTCCGGATACACATTTGAAAAGCTACAGAGCACAGGAGGAGGGAGACTTAGCAGAAGCCAGCTTTCATTTCATCTTGTTTCTTTGCCCAACAAGGCAGTAAACAACATGAATCATCTTATTTTGCTGTAAAGCCTCGGCAATTAAATTTTCCTACAGCAAAAGAATGCCTCGGCAAGCAAGACAGCAAGTTAAAAGTTCACTGCGGCTACACATTGTGTCCCCCATTCCCCCCCCCCTCAAAAAAACCCACAAAATATGAAGAGTTTAACAGAGCACACTCTTACTGTCTTTCTCTAGTTTGCCGTCTTCTTGCTGAAGATGTGTTCTGGCTGTTTCTCTGAAGCAGGGGGTTGAAGAATGGTAAAAAGATGTTTGAATAAACAGGAAGTGCTGTGCAGCTGAAGCACACACTGAAGGGAAAACACACTGGAGGACTGCCCTTTGTAGGCAACAACGGGAGGCTTCCCTCCACAGTAGCAACGTCTGCTTTTATGAAATGACAAAGAAACCACAAGAATTTAAGCAATTTTCCCCCATCTGCAAGGCTGAAAGATCAACTGGAACTTGTAGGTAATTTCAAAGTTGTGTTCAACACTCCAAAAAAAATTTACATTAATTCTACCCTATTAAAGCAGCTGGCCTACATGCAAAAATCATATATAACTAGACAAAACAGTGGCCAATGCATCTTAGCTATGCTGCTAGGCAAATTCTTTATTTGTACATAGTTTTGGATAGCTTGTTTTTCACACTCTCAGTAGTACCCACGCGCTTATGTCAATAAATGTCTGTTAAGGTTGGCCAGACTTCACAGTAATTATTCAAATTCCTTCATAACATTTTCCCCCTTTAAAATAAATTACACTTTGAGGCTTAAGATCTCAGGAGTGTGCATTCAATATGTTCTGCCAGATACATTCTCTTTCTACATTTTCCTTTCAGATACTAAAATAAAATAGCTATTTAAATCCAGATGACTAAGTAAGCTGTGTTCCCTTCATTCCTTGTCCTGCTTCCCCTCCCTCGCCTTCCATTATCAAAGTCCAGTCTTTTGACGTACAAGAGAAATGACAGAGATATTGTCAAGGAAAGTAAACTGGGACTGGCATTTGAATGCAGCTTGTAAAGAGATGAACAGCAGAAAAACCATATTCAGTATAATACTTTTCTTTCTCTGTTTTGCTTTCTCTCTCATTCTTTTTTTAAAGGAACAAGACTCCTCTAGAAAATATATTGCCATTTTGCACTGTGCGACAACCACTGATATTTGTTATTTAGCATATACACATGGACTGTCTGTCATTCCGGGTGCTAATGCTCAGCTAAAATAACTCATTGGGAGCTGTCAGTGGGATGTTTACACAGGACCCAATCTTTTCTTCATACAAGGATTTTTTATATATATACTGGAATTCATCTTCTTTTGATCTCACATTCAAAGCAACAGCAGCTTGATAGACATGCAAGTCTGAAAGCAAATCCAGACGCTGAAGATAAACCGCCAGAGTATGACAGGCAGGAGCATCTAAAGCTTATAAAAATGAAGAGAACAGCATGTCGTCTGAGTATTACAATAGCAGAAATCAAGAGACATATTAGGTGGAACTGATCAGCCACAAAAACCATTCAAAAGGCAGATCATAGAAACAGAAAGACGAAGCTGGGAGGGGGAATACAGAATAGGAAAGATCTGCTTTAAAGAGGCATCACCTTCTAAGTGCCACAGCTTTCTGCTCCTGGCATGTAACATGAATGAAATTGAGGGTTTCTTGTAAAAAGCCTTTACTAACTCAGCAGTTCTCACCTTTAGCTCACCAGTTAATCTTTTAATTAGACTTCTCAATTATGTAGGCTAAACATTATTTTTTATTTAAAAAAGAGCAGTAAGTCTGGTGCTTCACTTCTCCCCTGTAGATGTCCTGGAATAGTTATCTCTGAGTGTGATCCAAAGTATTGCTAAGCCTGCTCAAAAGCCTCCAAATTCCAATGTGGCCTAGAGCACAGTTACCTTTCTCTGGGATGTGCTTCAACATAGTAAGCAACTGGAGTGAAGCACACTGCTTCAACTCATTAACTGCAGAAAGGCCTGGGAATGCCACCCATTTATGTTTCCAGGCCCTCAAGAGCTCCACTTCTTCAAAATTGGTTGGCAATCTGATTAGCTGCTGGATTTTTCTTTCCATTACTAAAAGACTCTAGTTTGTTAGAGGATATTACTTAAATTGGACTATCCCCGAGACAGTTAAATACCAGAGGAGAAAACACTTATGTGGAAATGATCACTAAAACTTTCTTGAGGAAAATCCATACATTTTTAATTCCTCCCCCTCCCCATAAGCCTCTTACTTTAATTGAAGTTGCTGAATATAATGAAAAAGTAATTCTCAAACAATTTTGTACTTAGGAATGTTTGTTAACAAACACCGAATGAACAGGCAGTGTTGGGTTAAAGGGCAGCAGAATTCTACATTATAATTTAGCCTGTGGTTATTTCTGATTAAGAACACCCTCTGGGACAGCAAAGCAAGATCTTCTTTTGCAGCAAGCACAGCTCTTAAATTTAACCTCTTCTGCATAATAAACCAACAGGAAAACTGTGAATTTTAAAGCTGCATTAAAACAATTTAAAGTATTGTAATCAGTTATGTTGTGCTTTCTGGGGAGAAACACCACCCAATCAAACAAACAAGACTCACTCATCTTCACAGGTAATCCCCTCACCTCCAAACTGTAAATATTAAAGGAAAAATACATCCCAGACTCTAAAACTGTTATAAGAAAGTCACCTTCTGTCATGCTTATGTAGCTATCTAATGAGCTAAAGGCTGATTATTTATCTTTAAACTGTACTAGTTTAATCTTTTAAGGTCAGCACTAATCTGCTTCAACCTTTTTAAAAAATAACAGCTTTTAAGACTTACCGCTAGAACTCACTAAACCTGGGGCTGAATGTCATTGGAACTGAAGCTTTTACCAGAAGGAGCTAACTGTGCAATGTAAACACTGAGCATAAATCCTCCTGCAAATGAGAAGCAAACTAAGGTCTGCATGCTGTGAATTGAGTTGTCAAATAAGGCCAATCTAACATCATTCTCGAAATAAATAATTATCATCACAAAGCCATTTCACCATCCTTATTTTCTTTAGCACGTGACCAAGTCTAGATACTGCTCCAGGCAATAACAATTTCATCAATCCAATTGCATTACTGTGTTGTGTGTGTGGGGGGGGGGGGGGGGGAGGGAGAGAATGTTGACCACTATTATTCCCAAAAACCTTTCTTTTCTTTTCTTTTCTTTTACCTTCAGACTTTTTGTTGACTTGAATGTCACCATGGACCTTGAATGTGAAATACAGTAGAGTCTCACTTATCCAACATAAACGGGCCGGCATAATGTTGGATAAGCGAATATGTTGGATAATAAGGAGGGATTAAGGAAAAGCCTATTAAACATCAAATTAGGTTATGATTTTACAAATTAAGCACCAAAACATCATGTTATACAACAAATTTGACAGAAAAAGTAGATCAATACACAGTAATGCTATGTAGTAATTACTGTATTTACAAATTTAGCACCAAAATATCATGATATATTGAAAACATTGACTACAAAAATGCGTTGGATAATCCAGAATGTTGGATAAGCGAGTGTTGGATAAGTGAGACTCTACTGTAGCTTCAAGTTAACAGCTTTAATTGCTTGAAGATGTGCAGGCAGGTGAAACCTGATCCCTCTGGCCACTTGGAGACCAGGAACAACAGAAGAATGTTTACATAGTGGGTTTGAATTTAATAAACAGTAGAGCTGGGTTTCAGACAGCTAACAAAAATACAGCTAAGAGGTGATTTCTTAATGTAGCACTCTTTTATTAAACAACACAAAAATGTAGTTATAAAGATGAAACCCTAAAAGCCAAGGTTGAAGTAGTGCAGGCTATCATGCACCTTACCTCTGCAAAACAGAAAAGGCACATCACATATCACATCTATGTGAGATACAAACTGTAGGAACTTGAATCTGGAAATGTGTATGTTCCATTTCTGATGCTTTTGGATAAGCTAAAATGTATTGCACAGATTTTACCTGAAAACATCAGTAAAATATCATAAACATTTGGTCTCAATTATGTATTTTAATTCTTGTTCTATTATCAATACATGACTAGAAAGCAGATAGCCCTGCTTACAGTATATTAGATAATGATGATATTGCATAAATAATATTTCCCCAAAAAGGATATAGTGTGCCCTCCGGATTTGTGGGGGTTTGATTCCAGGACTCCCCCACCCAAAAAGAGGATAATTAAATGGCAGCAACTTGTACATGACACCTTAGTGCATCTGTGTTCATGTTGCCACCATTTTATTTCATAAGATAAAACAATTTGTGATTGGTGGAAATTGTAGATCTAAAGCAGCATGGGAAACCTTTCTTTGGTGAGGGCTGCATTGTGGTGGGGGGGGGGGCGGGCGAGGCAGGGTGGGAGAGAGGAGAGCAGGGGGAGGTCGAGGGCAGTTGGCGTCTTTGGCGAGACACGGTAGCCATATTTAAGTATTTGAAGAGATGTCTTGTAGATTGAATATGTTTCTTTTCTTCTGTTCGAGAGACTAGGATATGAATGAACACATTCAAATTGTGACATTACATTCCACCTAAGAATTTCTGATAATAAAAGTGGTTTTACAAAGGATCAGCCAGCCTTCTGGTGTGGTTGATTCTCCTTCAAAAGAGGTCTTTAAACAGAGATTAGATGGCCATTTCTCTAGAGTGCTTTACCTATGTATTCCTGTATGGCAGGGGCTTGGACTAAATGGCCTGCGTGGATTTTTCCAGTGCTATGATTCCATTAAAATAAGGATGTGAACTCAACAACCTCACAGAAAATGAAGTTATGGTGGTGTTAGAGACAAAGGATTCACTTTGAGTTAAGACACCACAATTGCTACAGCTCCTGTGAATGTAACCAAAGCCTCCTAGTTCCCTATTTATGGATCATTTTCAATTGGTATTACTCGAGGATGCAGACAAGATTCTTGAAGAGGTCTGAGCCACCACTTGTGTCCTGGACCCGTGTCCCTTCTGGTTTGTTAAACAAGCCGGAGGGTGCATGCCTTGGATAAGGGGGCTTATCAACGCCTCACTCCACCAAGGCAAGGTCCCTACAGTACTAAAAGAAGCAGTGGTACGACCTACATTGAAAAAATCATCCTTTGATCCAACCATACTCGGAAACTATAGACCAATGTTAAATTTGCCATTTATTAGCAAAATTCTGGAACGGGTGGTAGACAGACAACTGCAGGGGTTCTTAGGTGAAGCTGATTTTCTTGACGCATTTCAATCTGGTTTTAGGCCGGGTCATGGAACACAAACAGTTTTGGTCACCTTGGTGGATGATCTACATGGAGAACTAGATAAGGGGAGTGTGACCTATTTGGTTCTCCTGGACCTCTCAGAGGCTTTTGATCCCATTGACCATGGCATCCTCCTGGAGCCTCTAACGGACATGGGCTGAGAGACACTGTTTTGCAATGGTTCCGGTCCTTTTTCATGGATCACAGCCAGAAGGTGGTATTGAGGGAGTCCTGCTCGACCCCATGGTCATTGGCCCGGGGGGTCCCATAGGGCTCATCACTTTCCCCAGTTATTTTACATCTACATGAAACCACTGGGAGAGATCAGAGTTTTGGAGTTCGGTATCATCTGTATGCAGATGATGCCCAACTCTACTACTCCTTTGCACCAAAAATTGCCAAGGAAGCCATACTGCACCTGAACCAGTGCCCAGAGGCAGTAATGGGATGGATGAAGGTGAAGAAATTGAAACTCAATCCGGGTAAGATGGAAGTACTACTGGTCTTGCGTAAGACAGATCTGGGAATAGGGTTACAACCAGAGCTGGATGGGGTCACTCCCCCTTAAAGCTCAGGTTCGCAGGTTGGGGGTGATTCTGGATTCTTCCTTAAACCTGGATGCACAGGTGTCAGAGGTTACCAAGGTTGCTTTTGCACAACTTAAACTGGTGCACCAACTGCGATCATTCCTGGAAAAATCTCATCTGGCCACAGTGGTACATGCCCTGGTTACATCTCGCCTGGACTACTGTAACGTGCTCTACATGGGGCTGCCTTTGAAAATGGTTCAGAAACTCCAATTTGTTCAAAGAATGGCAGCTAGGCTGTTGTTGGGAGCAAACATAAGAGAACACACCACTCCACTCCTGTTAGTTTCTGGGCCTGATTCAAAGTGCTGGTGTTGATATTTAACACCTACATGGCATTGGTCCAGATTACTTGAGAGACAGGGTTCCTTGGTCTACTCCAGGGAGATCTCTTAGGTCCAGTGAGGAATTGTTAGTATCCTCTAACATCCGTGACACTCAACATCTGAAGAGTGCTAGAGAGAGCTCCTTTTTAGGAGTGGCTCCCTCCCTTTGGAATGCCCTGCTAGATTATATTAGATCTCTATCCTCTCTACTAACATTTAGAAAGTGCCTTAAAACCTTCCTGTTCAAGGAAGCCTTTGGGGGATCATAATTCAAGGATACTAAATGGCTAGGAAAACCTATGGGTTTGTTTTATATGACTGGGTTAGTATGATTTATTTTGTTTAAAAAAAGGTAAAGGTTTCCCCTGACGTTAAGTCCAGTCGTGTCCGACTCTGGGGGTTGGTGCTCATCTCCATTTCTAAGCCGAAGAGCTGACGTTGTCCGTAGACACCTCCAAGGTCATGTGGCCGGCATGACTGCATGGAGCGCCGTTATTAGTTTATTAGTTTACAGCATGTCTAATATTTATGATTTTATCTTGAATATTATATGTTTTATTGGCTGTAAACCTCCTTGGACCCTTGAGTGGAGAAAGGCAGGATATAAATTTCTTAAATAAATAAAGGAATAATCATAATATTAAAACAAAAACAAAAATGGAATTAGTACCAGAAAATGAACTGTCACTGAGATCAAAACATAGAGAAACCATGTCAATTTTTCTTCTTCCAATTTTATCTTCACCTGACCTACATAAATCTTTTGTGTTAAATAAGTAATTATTTTTATTTTGAACAGCAAAAATCATCCAGAAAGTAAACTATGATTCTAGCAAAATTTTTCTGAGATCCAACCCAAGACATTTTGCTGCCTGAGGAGAAAATCAAGATGTGCTCCTTTCCAGTTCATATACAGGTATGAACTGACAACTGAATCTTAATTCTTTTCTGGCAATGGAATGGCATTCTCCACCTCAGGCAGCATCCTGGTTTAGAGGTCCAAGGATAGGATGTGGGATAAAAGGAAGGAAGAGCTTGAGAGTTCAAAAGGAACAAGTGGGAGGCTGCCCGTCCCTCCCTGGCATCTCTCACTGAATTCAGTTGCCACACAGAGGAGTGGTTGAACCCGGCCTGATTATTTCAAGTCAATATTATCACACACTGAACAAGAGTGAGAAAAACAAGAAAGTGAGACACTTCTTTGAAAGGATTGCCAGTAATGGCTGAAGCATTTTCCCCTATGCTTCTTCCTTTCCTCTTTTTGGCAACAGAAAGGGTTCAGCTTTGAAAAAACAGTGTCAATTTAAAGATTTAGTATAAACTAACTCAAGCCTGTGGGAGGAACACTAAGTGGAAAAGGTAAACATAGTCCTCCCAAGTAGTTCCTTTCTAAGCTATACACACAGTCCGTGCCTGGTACCACTGGCTGCCCTGCACATTGAGAAGGTCAGCTAAGCTATGCTAAACTGACAGGTTCCGTTTACAGCGGGGCCAGCACTTTGTTTGGATATACTGGCCTTGGTCACCACCAGCTTAACAACAGATGGCTTGAAAACTTTCATTATGTTGCACAGGGCTAAACTGCAAACAATCACTGGAAAACTGTGAAAAATTTAACTCTCTCCCAACCACACAGGAAAAAAAAATTGGCAAGGAAATAGTAAAAGGCAGGCAAAAAGAGGGGAGGGCAGCTCTTATTAAAACCAGCAAAATTGACAGTGTCTGCTTTTCAATTAATTACAGTGAGATGTCATGATTAATCACATTTCTACATGATCCACTGGATGCACTCTAATAGGAGTGGTGAAATCGTGAGGCTCCCTAAGGACTCATCCAGACAGCAGCTTCTGTATTCCTCGATCGGGGGCAGTAACATGCAAACAGGAGTGTGGGAAGAATCCAAGACAAGGACTAGTTTCCTTTCTGGTTCAAAATACTCTGTGTAATTTTGGCTACACAAGATTTATAGTTCACAGAGGCTAATACAGACTAACAGAGATTCGAAAAACTGAAGCAATGTTCCTAGCTCCAAAAATAAGAGCTGCTATATTAAACAGTGAGCTAAACCAGATCACAGCTTTTTTTATGTGCGTGTGTCAGGAGTGACCTGAGAAACTGCAAGTCACTTCTGGTGTGAGAGAATTGGCTGTCTGCAAGGATGTTGCCCAGGGGACGACCAGATGTTTGATATTTTACCATCCTGTACAAAGCTTCCCTGATGTCCCTACATGGAGCTGGTGCTGAGGGAGCTCATCCGTGCTCTCCTGGGTTGGATTCGGACCAGCAACCTTCAGGTCAGCAACCCAACCTTCAAGTCAGCAGTCTGTCAGCACAAGGGTTTAACCCATTGTGCCATTGGGGGCTCCTTAGATCACAGCTGATTTTGCTTCTTTAAGAGTAAAATACACAGGCCACACAATGCATGAAGACCTATATCTATTATAGTGCAACTTAACTGCTCAACTACAGTACTAACCAAATTATTTCCTAGGCAAAAGATTAGACCATAAACTTCTTAAATATTTATTTTTTGTGTTTATATACTACCTTTGCTCCAAGGAGCTTAGTATATTTTTCCGTCAACACCATTTTATGGTAAGTCAGGCTGTGAATCCTGGCTTCATTACAAAAAAAAAAAAACCCTCTTAAAAGGATGGTTGCTCACCTGTGTGCTGTACTCATTCTTTCTAGAAGGCTGCTGTCAACTACTGCCATTTGGAGGCAAGGGGGAAATGCCAAATAATCTAACCGCCAGATTTAAATGTAATTCAACCAAATCTGTATATAATTTAAATATTCATTACTTTGATTTGATTCATATGCACCCTAATATTGTCTAATGCTCCAAGGCGGGTTATAAATGCAACTTGTAAAGTTTAATTCAATTGCCAATCTTATATATGTCTCATCACAGGCAACACGTTCTAGTATTATTCAAAAAAACGCACAAATCTGTTTTTCCACACATGTATTTTAGAAGCAAGTCTTTCCTGTTATTGAAAGAAAATTGTGTTTATTACTCCTTTAGCATAGTGTAAACTCATAAACGTCAACAGAGAGTACAAGGAAAACTGTCAACTAAATATTGTTTCCTTCATGAGCTGCTCTTCCAAGTCAATTACGCCTTTCAACTTCTGGGGCATTGTATGATAAACTGGCAGTAAAAATCATTCACATTAATATACCATGGTGCCTTGCCTGCAAAAGGTAATTAAAGAAGTAAATGACTCATAAGAATAGACATATTAGCTGCAAAATGAAAGGCAACTGAGCTGCCACATGAAAATATGTACCATTAAGATACTGCATTTTCATATTCCTGTAATCAGCTTCAGTAGACTAATGCTTATTTAATCCAGTTCTCCACTAAGTCCATCAACAACTGTTTTTTGCTGTTTTCTCCTTGACTGAACATTATGTGTGCAGGTTTGGAATAAATACTGCAATGAGATTTTTGCATACCCAATTGAAGAATTGGTTTTTACATTTTAAAAAGAGAGAAAAAAGAATATCGAACTATTCCTGCCACTGTCTTTTTCATTCTATTTATACATGCAGATGAAGTTTAACAGCAAAAACATTTTTTAGTCAGACAGGTTCTTCATTTTGTAGTTTTCTGATTTCTAACGCTATCAACAGAGATGAGAATTCAGCCATGCTTCCATTTGCGAATTCCCCCACCCTTTCATTTATGAAACATTATGTTACATTAACAAGTCCTTTCATTAGAAGCTGGAAGAATAAAAGTGAATTATTCTACTCATTGTTCAAGCTCATACCTGACATAACATGGAGAAATCATGTACACATATACACAGCAACATTCTAGAGCCAATGCAAAAGGACTGGGGACATGGTCCTACACGAACCTGAAAGGTCAGCCCTATTAATTCTAACACAGTACCAAAGACACGTCCTGTACTCTCTGACAATTAGCTATGATGATGTGGCCTTAGATTGTATTCAAAATATCTGAAAGGGAACCACCCATGCTGCTTATTCCTACCATAAACCATAATGATTTGAGTGTGCTGTTGAATGCATGAAATTATGTATTCGTTCATGAAAGTAGTAGATTTCCAAACATTCAATGGATATCATATCTAACTGGCGACTGAGGTTCTTCACATCTCCTGGCATTGTATAATGCTTTGCCTTCCGGTCTTGCATATACTGTGGGCCCATGGTATCCCCTGGGCAGGCATGCAGCTGGGGGGGGGGGGCTTGAGGGGCTTCAGCCCCCCCCCCCCAAATTCTCAGCATGGTCCGCGAGAAGGCTTACATTTATTATTTAACCTGTTATGCTTATTGATATCTGATCACCATGCTCAATATATCCCATATGCATGGGGATATTGGGATAACGATACAAAAGGTTTGCTAGGGTATACCCAGCCTCACCCAGACTCAGCCCCCCCCCCCCCGAATCAAAATCCCAGCCCCGCCTGAATCAAAATCCTGACTACAGGCCTGCCCCTGGGGTTTGGTTCTAGGTCTCCCATGGATTCCAAAATCCATGTACACTCAAGTCATATTGTATACAATGGCAAAGTAAGAGGGTGTCCCTTATTTAAAACAGCAAACAGGTCTAACAAATGCCAGAGCGAATCTGTGAAATACTGGGAGTCTACATCAGGGTATGCCTACACATCAGCGTAACATTCAGTACATGCCAATATCATAGTTTGCTTTTGGGATTTTCTCCCTGAATATTTTCGAGTTGTGGTGGGTTGAATTAGTAAATATGGTATCCATAGATACTGAGGACCAACTTTATGCAACTACCAGCTATGTTAAGTAGAAACACTGCCTGGTTGAAAAGAAGTGAACGGAACATGAGAACTTTAAAAATATTGGAATTTTTAATTTTAATTTGTATAGGTTTCAACTGTACTAGTGTTTATGGAAAGGAAATACATATTGTGTGCACACATGCATGCTTACAGGTAGCAAGCAGTAGATATTTGAATATAAGTGGAAGATGCCATGCCTAGATTAATAAAACTAGGACCTCTAAAATGTTCTTATAAATTACACAACAGACATGACAGGGATGGTAAAACAGGTAAAATGAAATCACATCTGCACATCTAGGAGGGGAATCAGTCTGCAGACCAGAGTGAAAACAATCAGTTAAAAAAGAATATAAAATTTGGGATACCATAGGCAACCTGGTTTTTTTTTTTTTAAGTTTCAAATGAATAGGAAGTTCAAGCTTCTGAAAAATTGTTTTGGTCCCGCCTTTGCAATTAAGTAACAGTACCATCAACACTGGCTGTTCTACTTGTTTCTCTGTAATGCAGACAGAGAACATTCATCGCTAGGTAACCTAACCACAATATAAGAATGGAAGGATATATTTTATTTGCAATCAGAGAAAGCCTTTTGCATCAATGGCATGATAATTTCTTTTCACTTTTACAGCATCAAAGCTAAGATCAATACTAGCCAACAGTCAAAAAAGTTTATTTTCTTTGCAAAGACAATGAAGGAACCATGTTACCTAAGGTTTTCAAATTTACTTGAATTGGGAAGGAGGGTATTATTCAATTATATGAAATTATCTCAACGGCTGAAACAACCTATGTTTAACGTACACTTTTATACAGACTGTGGTGCAGCTGGTTATTGCCAGTTGCAATAAATCACTACTGATCAAGAGGTCATGAGTTCGAAGCCAGCCCCAATCGGAGTGAGCTCCCAACCATAGTATAGCTCGCTGTTGACCTATGTAGCTTGAGTAGAAAATTTGGATACTGCTTTATGCGGGGAGGCTAATTTAACTAATTTGCAACACCATAAAACCTTCCAGCAACATGCAGAAGAATGAGGAAGTACTCTATCAAGGACTTGGGTGTCACAAGTGGATGGTAAAGCGGCAGCTCCCCCTGTGGCCGGAATTGAACATACCCTCATGAAGCTGGAAAATGTTAAATTGCCTCTGTGTCTGTCTATATATATTGTATGTCTAATGGCACTGAATGTTTCCATGTATATGTGCATTGTGATCCGCCCTGAGTCTCCTTTGGGTTAAGAAGGGTGGAATATAAATACTGCAAATAAATAAATAAATAAATAAATAAATAAATAAAACCTTTAAATGTGTCTACTTCAGTTGAAATAAAAATGAATGAAAAGTGCATTCGACTTGGATTTCTGTCCTTTTTTTAATTTTCACAAACTTCAGTTTCCACATTTTTTGAGGGAAACCATGAATTATAAATAATTTTCAAATTGGATTAAATTTGCAGATATGCCTTGAAACAAAGAAAAATTGCACACTTTCTTAAGTGGCTACTCCTAGTCAGAATAGGCATAAAAAGCTACTTATTTTTACATTAGACATCTGGGACAAAACAGCCACATAAGATTTGCTCTTGGAAAGATAATGGCAGACATATGTGAATGTACCTAATGATAATTATCAGCACCAAAAATATCATGTCACAACCAAATACTGTGGCAATTAACTGACATATAACGAAGATAGGTTAAATGATTTGATAACAGAGATTTGAGAATCCATGAAAGTATCAAGGTGGAGAAAGAGATAACCAGAGCATGGACTAAAGGCCTTTTTGGATATGTTTATAGCAAAAGAAAGAACAAGGAAATGGTAGGGCCACTGAGAACAGATGATGGTGAAATGCTAACAGGGGACAGAGACAAGGCAGAACTTCTCAACACCTCATCTGCTTCAGTCTCCTTCCAAAAATTTAACAGTGCTCATCCTGAGGTGAGTGGAGGAGAGAATGCAGTAGGGGAAATGCAGCACAGAATAGGGAAAGAGGTAGTACAGAAATATCTGGCTACTCTAAATAAATTAAAGTCTCCAGGACCAGATGAGCTACATTCAATGGTATTAAAAGAACTGGGAGAAATAATTTCAGAACCACTGGCAATCATCTTTGAGAATTCCTGGAGAACAGGAAATGTTCCAGTGGACTGGAAGAAGGCAAATGGTGTCCCATCTTCGAAAGGGGAAAAAAGAGGACTCAAACAATTATCACCCAGTCAGCCTGAAATCAATACCAGGAAAGAGTGTGGAGCACATTAAACAGACAATCTATAAGCACTTAGAAAAGAATGCTATACTCACAAAAAGTCAACATGAATTTCTCAAAAATAAGTCTTGCCAGACTAATCTTCTCTTTCTCTCTCTCTCTTCTCTTCTCTTTCTTCTTTTGTTTTTGGTAGATTAACAAGCTTAAAAGATGATGGAAATGCTTTGGATGCAGCATATCACAATTTCAGTGAAGTCTTTGACAAGGTTACCCATGACATTATGACAAAGAAGCTGGTAAAATGTGAGCTAGACTATGCTATCGTTAGGTGGACTGGGAATTAGTTAACTGGCCAAACTCAAAGGGCTCCTCCTCATCATAGAGAGATGTTACCATGATGGGGTGCCACAGCAGTCTGTCCTGGGCAGAGCGTATTCAACATTTTTACCAGTAACATGTATGGTGGACAATGAAATAGAGGACATGCTTATCCAATCTGCAGATGACATCAACTTATGACGTATAGCTAATACCCAAGAGGACAAGAGCAGAATTCAAAATGGCTTTAACGGCTTAGAAAGCTGGGCCAAAACTAACAAAAGAATGTCTATAGCAGTGGTTCTCAACCTGGGGTCCCCAGATGTTTTTGGCCTACAACTCCCGGAAATCCTAGCCAGTTTACCAGCTGATTTCTGGGAGTTAAAGGCCAAAAACAACTGGGGACCCCAGGTTGAGAACCACTGGTCTACAGTGAGAAATGCAAGGTACTATACTTAAGTAGAACAAAGGAATTGCAAAGATACAGGGTGGGGGACACCAGACTTCAAAACACTACACGTGAAAGGGATCTAGGAGTTTTAGTAGACCATAAGCTGAACATGAGTCCACAGGGTGTAGCAGCAGCAGCTTTAAAAGCCTATGTAATTCTAGACTTCATCAATAGGAATATAGCCACTTTGAGTCTCCTTTGAGAGATGGTTATACATAAACATAAACTAATAGTAATAATAATAATAATAATAATAATAATAATAATAATAATAATAATAGTAGTGTGACCAAGGGAAGTCATAGTCCCACTCTATTCTGCTTTGGTCAGACCTCACCTGGAATACTGTGTTCAGTTCTCGGCACCACAGTTCAAGAAGGATATTGACAAGCTAGAACGTGTCAAGAGAAGTGTGACCAAAATGACCAAAGTTTGGAAGGCAAGCCCTATGAAGAACGACAGAGGGAGCAGAGTATGTTTAGGTTGAAGAGGAGAAGGTCGAGAGGAGACATGATAGCCATGTTTAAATATTTGAAAGGATGTCACACTGAGGAGGGGGGCAAGCTAGTTTTGGAGGCTACGACATGGAACAATGGATTCAAACTGCAGGAAAAGAAATTCCACCTAAACAGAGGAGAGGAAATAATGATAAAGGAGATGAGCTTGCACTGCTTTTATAGAACCAATGAATCATGCAACAAGCACTCTGTGCCACATGTGCATTGGGATACTCTTGAGTAGCGTGCAAGAATGAAACAGAATGCAACTATTTATTTTACAAGATTTTTCTAAATGAATATTGGTAATAAAAAAAATCAAAATGTAATCAAATGTCTACCTGTATGAATGATCCAGGCCCCTGCATAGTAGTCTACACAATGTAAGGTATTTTAAAAATTGAGGCTCAGCGATTATTTATATTGTATTGTTATTTCTCCATTTGAGCAGACATCACTTGAAGCCCACAATTAATGAGGTGTATTCCCTTTTTCTAATTAAGGAACAAATATTGTAGTATGCAAGGCACAGAAAGTCGCTGCCTACAGAAGGCATCTAAATACAGAAGAAGCCTTCTAATTACCTTAAAGTAGGATTTTTGATATCTATGAACATAATAGGATCAAAACACTTGCAACATCAGTTACAAATAAGCTTTTAATAAACACTGTAATATATTATCTTCCACACCCTACCCCACACCCCAAATAATGGAAACTTGTGGATATTACTTCTTACATATTTTGAAATTATCATGTTTGTACTTGCATAATGAAAATGCAGCACATGAATTATATTATGACTATGGGGCATCATATCTGAAAGAGGAAAAATTAGAAGGTAGCTATTAGAATATAAAATACCTTTACACTACAGTCGATTAGAATTCAAACATGTAATTAAGAAAGTCAGAAAGATAACCTCACTGTATACGGTAATTAGGGCTGTTGGAAATAGGATACCATCTCTTAAAGTGTTACAAATATACCACACCACTAAATAATCTGTACTGCTGGAAAATAATACTTGCTATCAAGGGCAAAGCTGCTATACAGTGAGGTAACAGCAAATGACAGACTGTTGTTCAAGTCCATTAGCTGCTATGTGATAGGAGCACATTCACTAGCACACGACCTGTGAAAAATCTTAGATCTCTTTAAATCTTTGAATTGGATTGCTGCATTAATTCTTAAGAACTGCAATCCTTCAACCAAGTCAAATTACCCTCATTAACAGGGGGGGAAACTGCCTCTGCAATGTTTTTTAAAAAAAGATATTTATTACCTATAATCACTTTCCCTTACTGCTCCTAGAAGTATTAAAAAAGGGTGGAAAAAAACTTCGGGGGAGGGAGAAATATCCAGACGCTATTTCAGACATTAGGTGGGAATATTAATAAACCCTACAATCCTGGGTGGAAATTAAAATGCATAGAGATAAAGGTATTGGAACAAAAGGAATCTCAATTAATCTCAAGGAAAGGATAAAGATTTTGAATGATCTTTGTCTGCCACTGACAAAAATACAATAGGTGGGGTAAAATTTCTTCCATTATCTGAGCCTTGATTAGAACACTACTTCATAATTAGACATGTTCGAGTATTGTCATCAACCAGAAGATTCATGTACTAACTAAAAGGTCTCAGAAGCCGGTTCAAGACTTCTACTCATTAACAACATCTGCTATTAATGTTTAACTCTCATAAACATGTACAAGGGCATTAAGCATACAATAAAGATTAAAACAAATATTTTGTTGTTCTGTTTTTGCCCTTGTGGAGATCTGCGACAACCCCACGAATGCAGGGAACAGTTAAAAACAACTAAGCAAGATAACAGAAGAGTATTTGTTCTTTGTCAAAGACAAACATGCTTTTTAAGTATGGTAGAATCATTTATGAGACAAGGAAAATGTTTTCAAGGTTTCCTCTTCCCAAGGTGCATTACTTGGAACCTTTATAATACAAATAATAATAAACCAAAATGCACACACATCTTGAGTTTCCACTAACCATCTGGAGGAAGAGTGAATGGCCTAAACTGGGTTTAGAGAACAGAAATCATTACTGGACTTTATAATGAAAGATAGAGGCTTTGCCTTCACATTGTGCAATCAGGGATAGTGTCCCTGCCTTTCCTCCAAAGAAATTACAGATCTGTGGACACAGTTCCCTGGCAATGTTTTTGCTCAAAATACTGGATATATTTCCATTTTGTTTCTCAGTTTATCTAAGTACATTTTCTATTAACAAAAGTGATTAGCACTTAGTAAATAATTAGGAGTTCAAGATCTGGTTCCAAGTGGAACAAATAAATACCAGTAACTTTGGACATCCATCTTCATTTATTTGGTTTGGCATAAAAATATCAGATTTCTTCCATGCTAGTTGTCTTTAGGACAATTTCTGCACTAACAACAACAACAACAACAACAACAACTAGCTGTGTCCGTCCACGCGTTGCTGTGGCTTTTTGGGTTTGTTTGTTGGCCAGGTGGAATAGCAGTGAATAGCCTTGCAGCTGCAAAGCCTGGCTGTTTTCTTCCTAAGGGAATCATAGTTTGGTGAGCTGGAATACACTGAATAGTCTTGGTGCGGCAGGTATGCATGCTGTTATTAGTCACCTTGATTAGCATGTAATGGCCTTGCAGCTTCCAAGCCTGTGTGCTTCCTCCCTGGGGGAATCCTTTGTTTGGAGGTGTTAGCTGGTCCTGACTGTTTTCTTTCTTGATTTCCCTTGTTTTCTGATGGTTCCCCTTTTATTTGTCCTCCTGATTGTATACATTATATTGTTTTGTATTATTTTTCCTGATTGTTTCCTGTGTGGAATTTCCCTGTGTTTATAGTGTTGTTTATTTAATGTCCCGGTTTTTATTGGTTTTTATTACTAGGACCTTGGTTTTGTTCATTTGCCATCGGTTTTTTTGGAAGGTGTTAGCTGGCCCTGTTTTCCCTGTGATCATAGTGTTGGTGTGTTTTCACTGTCCTGGTTGTAGATTGTTGCAATATTTGGAGCGAGGTGTTGTTGTTTTTCCTTGGCTTTCTCTTGCTAGGAACCAGACATGCATGTTGCAATGTGTCACCTTGATTATTATGTAATGGGCCTTTAGCATGATAGGCAGGCTGCTTCCTGGTTTGGGATTGTGGGAGTCGTAGTTCAAATGGGGGCCCATTTTGTCAGAGAACTGATTGATGGTGCTTAAAGAAACGGCCTCGCAGCCCTTCGGAATGCGTCTGGTAAGCAAACTGAGGAGTTTCTCAAGTAATGGCGGCGTTGCTTTGTCCCTCCGGTCTCTTTCGCCCTCCCTCCCTCCCTCCCTCCCTCCGCCTGCCAGCATTGCTTTCCCCTATTCCAGCTTTTAAAAACTTATTTTCTTTGAAGTCAGTCAGGGACTTTGAGAGAAGGAGGAAGAAGGGAGGGAGGGCGGAAGAGCCGTGTGGGAAAAAGCCATGCCACCATTACTTCATAAATGCCTCAGTTTGTAAAAAGCCACGCCGCCATTACTTTACAAACGCCTCAGTTTGTAAAAAGCCACACCGCCCTTACTTCATAAACGCCTCAGTTTGCTTACTAGACACCCACGGAAGGGCTGCGAGGCCGTTTCTTGAAGCACAATCAAGCACTTGTCTGACGAAATGGGCCCCCATTTGGACTACCACTCACATTGTCCCAAATAGCCGGTTAGAGATTGTGGGAGTTGTTGTTCTCCCTCCCTCCCTCTTCCCGCCCGCGTTCACGCTATGTCCTTTTAGCAATGTCCCTGACAGAATTCAAAGAAAATACTTTTTTTAAAGCTTGAAAAGGGGAAAGATTTCCTTCACCCTTTTCTCCTCTGCCTTGTTCACTTTCCGGATGTGGTTGTTTAGGCCTAGTGTCCTCCTCCCTCGCGTTATGCAATCTGCTGGCCCCGGCGGTTGGGATGCTTGTGCGCTGCTGCCTTTCATTCACGTATGTCTTCCAAGGGTGGGGCATGCGCACTCCATGCATGCGCACAGTGCAGTATTCGTTTTTGGGGTTTTTTGAGTGGCTTCCAGTTTGAATTTTCTTTTTGTTTTGATGTCTAAACACAGAGGGGATGACCATGTCTTTTGTGGCCAAGTTTCATGGGTTTTGGGTGTTTAGTTTCGCTGTTTACTTTAAGGCAGAAATGGTCAGAACATTTTTATTCATCTACTATATATAGAGAGATAGTAAAGGATTTTTCCTGACATTAAGTCTAATTGTGTCAGACTCTGGGAGTTGGTACTTATCTCCATTTCTAAGCCGAAGAGCCAGCGTTGTCTGTAGCCTCCTAGGTCATGTGGCCGGCATAACTGCATGGAGCACTGATACCTTCCTGCCAGAGTGGTACCTATTGATCTACTCACATTTGCAAGTTTTTGAACTGCTAGGTTTACAGAAGCTGTGGCTAACAGTGGGCGCTCACCCCGCTTCCCGGATTTGAACCACCAATCTTTTGGTCAGCAAGTCCAGCAGCTCAGCGGTTCAACCCACTGTGCCACTGGGGAATAATAATAATAATAATAATAATAATAATAATTCTTTATTTCTAGACCGCCCTCTCTCCTCGTTGTTTTAATTAATTCAGGACATTTTGCAAAGGGCTTTTCCAAATCATGGGGTTTTTTGTGAAGAAAAAGTGTACTTTTTACAAAAACATTGTCTTCACTCAAAATCCAGTGTTTTCAATAAAACTCTCTCTGCAATTTTTTCACAAAATAATCCTGAGATGTCAAAACTTTGAAAGCAGTTGATATTTTTTCCAGAGCATACTATATCTTGAAACATCAAGAAACTTATTCTCAAGACTGGAAAAAACAGAGAATACTTATATTACTTAGCACCAACTCACTATGAGATAAAATAGTGAAGTCTGGATCACCCCATCTTGAAAGTTTTTCTTCAGTTATGCTACATATTGATGAGAAAAGAACTCAGAAATTAGACAAATTCAAAGCTTCTATAGCTAGAGAGGCAAGAGGAGTGCTGCAGTTTTAGTGCTTGTCCTTAAAGCTACTCTCCCTAACTAGTTCTAGCAGATGGATTTAAATATGGACACTGAAACCACGCACTCTAAGTCTTGTCAAGAGTACAAACAATAAATGCATGGAAAGCATACAAACAATAAGTGGAGTCAGTAAGCTGGCTTGAAACCCACTCTGGGAGAAAGGCATGATAAACAAACAAATTAACAAACAGCATGCCACATGGCAAGAATACAAAAAAGAGGTGATGGAACAGACTACTGAAAAGAGTGTAAAGGCCCTCTTCCATTATGTCAAATCTATGGTGTTATACTTAACATACAATATTAATTTATTTCTTAATTTCTTAACAATTCTGCAGAAATTTTCCATAAGTTTTTTGTCAACTTAATGTAGCAGACAGAAGAAAAAAAAGGAAGACCTCATTATAGGTTGATAGACTCAATCAATGAAGCCATAGTGCTGCATTTTCAAGATCCGAACAGGGTGATTCATAGTCTCTCAGCCCATGAGGGGGAGAGGGGTGGTGGAAAGTATCTGCCCCACATTTGGATCTCCAAGCCACAGACCCAGTCCCCAGTGCCCCCTCCAACCAATGCCTGGTGGACATTGATAGCCCAATCCTCAATACATGACCAAAGTCGTGGGCAAAACAACTGTACATTGACCCCATTTATAAGGAGAAAGGATAGAATGATGTTTGGAGTGAACTGAGAGTAATTTGCTCCGATGCCTGGCTTTATACCAGGGCAGAATGATAACCACATCCAGGTTACTCCAGCTCAGTGGGTGGTGGCCTGCCAGCCAATGAGCAAGCAGCTAGCTTTTTCAGTCTCATTGGCTGGCTCACATATTCACTATTTCTCTACTAGGCTGTGAGGAAAATCAGAAAGAAGAATCTCCACTGCTACAGGTCTAGCAGTAGCCTCCTTGTTCACCTCCTCCTCATTTCCTGTTCTTTTACATCATCGAGGAAAATCTTCTACATTGGAGAGGAGAATGCCATTTCTTGGTTGGAAGACTGTCAATTTTTCTCTCTGAACTAAGTTGAAGAGCTGCCACTCTCCAGATCACAGGCAGAGTAGGCAAGTTCTCATTTCACCTAAACAAACCTTCACACTATGAATATATAACTAAAGGAGAAGCTTAGTTAAAGGAAGTGACCAGCTTGAAGGGGTGAAAAACTATGGAGAGCCAGTGAAGTATATTCCTGTAGGGATATACTGATTAGTCCAGATGTACTTGTGAGTACTTATAAGTAAAAAAAGAAAAAAAACCTCTTTGAACTTGAAAATGTGATATTTGACTACATAGCTTGTCTTACTTTTTCCAAATCTACATAGGGCTTTGAAGCAGTCACCTGTCATACATTGAAAAAATGCATATCTGTTTAGCTTCAGCAATTGTTGTTATTTCAGACAGTGGCTTGAGCACTGAAGTTGATTTTTGTTGCCATCTGAGCTGCATTTATGAAAAGAATACCATCTATCTTTTAACTATTATTGTTTTTATAACTGGTCATAATGTTGTCAGGAGCACCCAGTGGCTCTATGAGTTAAACCCTTGTGCCGGGAGTACTGCTGACCGAAAGGTCAGCGGTTCGAATCCAGGGAGTGAGCTGAACTCCCATCTGTCAGCTCTAGCTCCCCATGCAGGGATATGAGAGACACTTCTCACAGGATGGTAAAACGTCAAACATCCAGGTGTCCTTGCCAATTCTCTCACACCAGAATTGACTTGCAGTTTCTCAAATCACTCCTGAAACACAAAAAATGTTGTCAGAAAAAGAGTTACAGAAATTGTTTTTTTTGCATTTATATTTTTATGTTTCTCTACTATACTAGTGACATAATTCACAAAATACAGTCAAAACTTTAAGAATCTGCCCAGCTAAGTATTGTGGCAAGCTCTGTAAAATCATGACAATAATCTGCTACCTATTTAATATGGCTTATTCTATGAGTCCAATATAGTGAGAACTATCTAAATTTAACTATCTAAATGTGTAGTATCAATATTAGATCAAAGAACATTCAGAAGGAGGGCTTGTCATGATCTCTGATCTTTGACATCTCCGGACACAGAGCAAGTGCTGACAAAGAACAGATGCCAGGCATAAAAAGGGCCAGCCATAATTACCCTCTGGCATGTGAGAACCCCTATATAAATGGGCTACAGAGAAGATTCTGGTATCTGTACAATAAAAGCCTGTTGGAATCTACCCAGCGTGTGTCTTGGTGTTTTCTATTGGGGAAAGTCTTACCCACAGCACAACTGGAAGAAGAGAACCTAACAATTTGTACAGAATCACTTACTCTCTCTAGCTCCTGCCTACAGCAACATGGAGGGAGGAGAGAGAGAGAACCAACTCGAATATTTCCGGGGGGGGGGGGGGGGGGGGAGAGAAGAAACAAGCTCCGACGAAGGAGAGAGGGAAGAATCCCACACTCCCTTGGATGAAGCAAGCTTCAATGGAGGAGAGAGGGAAGAATCCCACACCCTCTTGGATGCAGCCACCACCCCTAACTATGGCCACACAATGGAGGGTGATACCAGCTGGACCGGCGGTGCCACACAGAGCCGAGCCGGCACCCACCTGGGAGCATGGTAACCCCCACCAGATGTGCAGTCAAGGATTGCAGGAGATAAGGCAAGAATTGGCACAACTGAGAGAAATGCTACATTTCCTGATCATAGCACAACAGAGCAGCCCCAGCTCCGGTCTTCCAGCGGTCGCTCCTTCTCCTCAGGTAATCTCCCCTGGCCTTTCTGCGGCAGCCCCTTCCCCCTATAGACAAAGGAGTGATGGAGAGGGGGGCAGGACCCGATACTACAGAGAGGAGAGGAAGATGCGAGTCACCTTTTTTTTTAAAATAATTTTTATTGAAAGTTTTATACATAATTTAATAAAATGAAAAATGGGAGAAAGAAAGGGGAAGAAAAAAAAAAGGAGGGAAAGGGGGGATGGGGGGGGGAGTTTGTCAGTCTTCCATCCTCGTCACTTCGGGGTAACTTGCTATTGTTTCAATTCTTCCTCTAGTCCTGGGTGGATTTTCTTTACTATTTCTGATTATACCGATCAAAGTTTGTTATCCTATATATTTGTTTTTTTTTTACATTAGTTCCTGTTCCTTTGTTGCATATATTCTTTATAGAGAGACCAGTCCGTACGTTTCATGGGTTTCCCTTTGTGTTGTTTAATCAAAAATGTTAATGAGTCCATCTCGTATATTTCATCTATTTTTATGGTCCACTCTTCAATGCTTGGTATGACTTGTGTTTTCCACTGTTTTGCAAATAAAATTCTCGCAGATGTAGTCAAATATGTGAACAGTATGTCTTCATTTCTGTTAAATTGCATTTCTTTGTCGGTTATTCCTAGGAGGTAATATTCTGGTTTCAACGAAAAAGACTTTTTCATTATTTTCTGTGTCTCAACATGTATTATTTTCCAGTATTTCTGAGTTTCCTCACATGTCCACCATGCGTGATAAAAAGAGCCCACCTGGTTTCTGCACTTCCAGCATTTGTTTTGAACGTTAGGATACATTAGACCTAGTTTTTCCAGTGTAATATACCACCTATGGAATATTTTTAACCAATTTTCTTTCAGATCTGTCGCATAGGTGTACTTTAGTTTAACATTCCAGACTTGTTCCCACTCTTCGAATTTAATTTGTCTTCCAATATTTCTGCCCCATTTTGTCATGCATGCCTTCACTGTTTCTTCCTCTGTCGACCATTCGAGCAATGTGTTATATAACATTGTTATGCTTTTTTTTCCATTCCTAAGCAATTTGTCCCAAATCGTTTCCCTTTCATTAAAGCCCGTTTTACTATCTTTTACGAATTGTTCTTTTAATTGTAAATATTGAAACCAGGTTAGGTTAGGGTAAGTCTTTTTTAGCTCTTCTTGCTCTTTCATTTGATATTGGTTCCCTCTTTTTGTTAAAATTTCATTGTATGTTGGCCATTGGTGCCACCCAAGAATTTTTCTTTGATTGGCCTCAATAGGAGAGATCCACATCGGTATTTTTCTATATAGGTATGGCTTGTACTTCTCCCATACCTTTATAATTGAAGATCGTACGAAGTGATCTCCGAATCCTTTTTCAATTGCTCTTTTATCGTAGCCGATATAGGCATGCCAGCCACGACGCAGGTCGGATCCTTCCAGATCTAAGAGTTTTTCATTTTTCAGGAGGGCCCAGTCCAACACCCATGATAGGGCAGAAGCTTCAAAGTAAATTCTTAAATTGGGGAGTCCAAATCCCCCTCTGGATTTGGAATCTGTCATAGTTAAGTATTTAATTCTTGGTCTTTTTCCTTTCCACACAAATTTTAAGATTTCCTTATTCCAGGTACTAAATATTTTGGCACTCCGGATAATAGGAAGATTTTGAAAAAGGTATAATAGTTTTGGGAGGACGTTCATCTTTATTAATGCAATTCTCCCCAATAATGAAATTTTAATATTGGCCCACTTTTTCAGATCTTTACTTATCTCTTTCCATTTTACGTGATAATTATTTTCTAATAGATGTGCATTTTTGTGTGTTAACCAAATTCCCAGATATCTTAATTTGAATGTTACGGCAATGCCCGCACTTTTTTGTAATCTCTCTTGATTTGGTCTCGATATATTTTTTGTTAATATTTTGGTCTTTTTTTTGTTTAAATAGAAGCCCGCTAACTCTCCAAATTCTTCCAGTTTGTATATCCATCTCTGTATATTTTTTCTTGGTTCCTCGATAATACAGATGACATCATCCGCAAATGCTCTTAGTTTATAATCTTTTTGTTTTATTCTTGCCCCTTTTAGTTCCTTGTCCTCATTAATATTTTTTAAGAGTATCTCTATGGCAAATATGAAAATAAGGGGAGAGAGTGGGCATCCCTGGCAAGTTCCCTTCTCAATCTTAATTTCCTTTGATGTTTGGCCATTGATTATCACCCTTGCCCGCTGGGATTCATATATCTTGTCGATTGCACTTGAAAATTGACAACCAATGTCTATTTCTTTAAAAAGTAATTTGAAGAATCCCCAGTTCAGATTGTCAAATGCTTTTTCAGCATCGATTGATAAGAGTGCCAATTCTTTTTGATGATTTTTATCGTAGTACTCGATGATGTCTAAAATGCATCTTATATTGTCCCCCATCTTCCTCCCCGGTAAGAAGCCTGTTTGTTCTTCCAAAATCCAAGAATTTAGGAAATTTTTGAACCTTTCTGCTAATACTCCCGTAAAGATTTTATAGTCCAAATTGAGAAGAGAAATCGGGCGATAATTTTTAACCTCTAATGGATCCGAGTTTTCTTTAGGAATTATGATTATGTCCGCTACTCTCCATGAATCCGGGATTTCTTGACCCTGTAGAATTTGATTCATTATAGTTTTAAGTTGCGCAGCTAGAACATCTTGGAATGTTTTGTAAAAGCTAGCCGGGAAACCATCAGGTCCCGGCGCTTTGTTCCCCTTCAACAATTTTATTGTTTTCTTTATTTCTTCTTCTGTAATTTCTTTATTGAGTAACTCCCGTTGGATTTCGGTAATTTTCTCCAATTTTTGCTTGCCTAAATATTGTGCTATTTTTGGATAATCCAAATGCTTTCCTTTGTATAGTTGGTTAAAGAATTGGTGAAATTCCTCAATAATTTCCTCATCTTTAGTATAAATTCTGTCCTTCCCCTTTATTTTTGTTATTAATTGTTTCTGACGCTTTCTCCTTATTTTTCTGGCTAACCAGGCTCCAGGCCTGTTAGCATTCTCAAAATAATCTTGCCTAATAAATTTTAATTTCTTAGCAATATTCTCCAATTCCATGTGATCTTTTTCTTTTTTCAGGGCCTTTAATTGTTCTTGAGTTATTTTGTCTTTGGGGTTCATTTTTAGCTGTATTTCCATTCTATCAATTTCCGTCCCAATTTCCTTTATTCTTTTGTCTTTCTGTTTTTTATGTCTGATTTTTTGTTGGATCAGATATCCTCTTATTACAGCTTTATACGTGTCCCAAATTATTTGAGTTTTCATCCCTTCCTGCGTATTTATTTTAAAGAATTCCTTAGTCAATTCTTTATATCTATTTATATCCTCTTCTGACTTAATTAAGTTGTCATCTAATCTCCATTTATAACTAGGCAGTTTATGATTCAGAGTCAATTCGATTGGGCTGTGATCTGATTTGTCTCTGGCCAGGATTTTCATGTCCGAGACTTTGGTCACTATAGAATTGGTTGCCCAAACCATGTCGATGCGCGACCAGGTCTGGTGTCTGCTCGAATAGAAAGTATAGTCTCTTTTCGTAGGATTATGATACCGCCAGATGTCCTGCAAATTAAATTCCTCTCTCATCATAATCATATTCTTGGGCAACAATCCTCTATTTCTCTTTTTTGATCTCTTTTCCTTTTTTGTTTTATCCATGTTGTCATCTAAAATTCCATTAAAGTCGCCAAAAATCATTATATGTTCAATTTCTGTATTGGCTATCTGCTCCCTTAAATTTTTAGTGAAATGTGTTTTGGGGCCATTTGGAGCGTAGATGTTACAAATTAGTGTTTTTTGAGTCCCTATCATAATTTCAACTCCCACGAATCTGCCCTCCATATCTCTGAATTTTAGATCAGCTGGAATGTCCTCTTTAATATATAGTGCCACTCCCCTTTTCTTTTTGACATCTGCTGAATAAAATATTCTACCAAGTTTGGGATTTTCTAAGTAAGATATGTGTTTTTGTGCAATGTGTGTCTCTTGAAGAGCCACTATGTCATATTTACCTTTTATTAACCAATTTATTACAGCTTTTCTTTTACTAGGTGAGTTTAAACCGTTAATGTTGTTTGAAATACATTTAAGTTGGCGGTTTAGGTCATACATCATCATGATTTTTTGTTTTAGAATCAGTCTCTTCTTCCTCAGTCACTTGGTCATTGTCATCTGAATCCATAGGTTTCTCCGTCTTATTTGCTTTTGGGTCTTCTGGGGAGTAGTATCTTGCCCTTTTTGGGTTTTTCTCATTTGCCAGTGAGGTTTCCGGTTGTTTCTCTATTTTTTGCAGGGTGTACGATACCATTTGTGCAATATTTTCCTCCTCATTTCTCGTACTCTGGTATTCCTTTTCATCCCTATTGTCTCTACCAAATTTCTCATCTCTTGTTCTGTGATTTGCAGCTCCGTTTCCCACATACTTTTCAGATCCCGTATTATACATCCATCAGCCTCTATGAGCATTGTATATATTTTGCTGGCCTGTGCCTTCTTTCCTTCCCCCTTTTCTCTTATTATCTTTTCAAAGGCGTTATCTTCTCTCTTAACCATATTAATATTTTCTTTTATTTTGCAATATGCACAGATTAGCATACTACTATAAAAAGGGGAGTAGTCAGTGCTGGCATGGATGTCATCAGAAAGGGCGGTTTATGCACATGATGTGGGAATGTGAACATGTACAATATTTTTGGCAGACTATACAAAATGAGTCAAATCAAATACTAGGAAATGAGTGGGTCATAACAAAGGAAATAGCGGTATTAGGGAAAAGAGAGGAAATGGGAAATAAAAGGGAAATAAAAGAAGCAATAATTGAATGTGCACAAGCAGTAATAGTATTAGGGTGGAAAGATAAATCAAAATGGACAGTAAATAAATGGTACCAATATATGGTGGAGCAAATGGAATTTGAAATTATGAATGTGAAACTAAATGTTGTAAAAACTAATGAAAATAGAACAAGAGAAATGGAAGAAAGATGGACAATGGTAAAGAACTATATCATGAATCAATCTGGAGATCAAGCCATAAGAAATAAGATACAAATGTTATATAGTATATAGGTTGGAAATGGATTAAGATAAAGATATAAAAATTGTCTCATAAAGAAACGAATATGTAAAAAGAAAACAATCCTCGTGTTGGTGGTGGGAATTGTAAATGTTTTGTATGTCTACGGTATGTATTTTTTGTGTTTTAAAAAATAAAAATTTATTAAAAAAAAAAAAAAAAAAAGTTTCTCTATTTTTTGCTCCTTTATTTTCTTGAAAAAATCCTTCGTTTTTTCTTCTGAAGTTAGCCAATATTTTTCATTCATATATGTGACCATAATCCCTTCTGTTTTTTCCCAGCGAAATCTTATTTTCTGTCTTTTAAGTTCTTCGGTCAGGAAGAGATATTTCCTACGTCTATTTAGTATGGATAAGGGAGATTCCTTCAGGATTATAACTCTAGTGTCTTTGTAAATTAAGGGTTGATGGCTATTTTGTATCAGGATTTCATCTCTAATTCTTCTTTTTACAAAATGCACTATCACGTCTCTAGGAACCTTATTCCTTTTTGAATAATTTGTTTGAATTCTGTAAGATCTATCAATTTCATTTCCCATATCCTGTTCCGGGCACTGTATCAAATCTGCCAATAGCTTCGTTATTATTTGGTTGATGTTCTCATTTGCTTCTTCTCTTATGTTCCTGAATCTTAATTGGAACTCCATTTCCTTTTGTTCCATCCTTTCTTGTGCTTTTTCCAGGCGAGAGTGTTTCCCCTCTAAGTTCTCTACTCTATGTTGGATTTTTATTTGAGATTTTTCAATGTATACTTTTGCTCTTTTCAACTCTAGGATTTCTTCATGTGTAGTTTTAAGCTCATATTTTAGTTGGCTGATTTCTTCTTTTAGCTCTTTTTTCATCTCTAACATTTCTTGATGCAGTTCTTTTTGCTGTTCGTTGTGTCTTTCTGACATTGCATAGAGTTCTTTTTGATAACTTTCATTAGTGGCTGCCAGTTTCTGGATCTCTTTCATAATGTCCCGCATACTAATTTCCTCAGTCTGTGAGGGTCTCCTTGTCATTACAGGTCCTTTTACGTCCTTTAAGTCTTTCTCTGTCTTTGCTTTAGCACCTGCCATCCTTTCTAATATCTGAAACTTTCAGAAATTTCCCAATCTCTCCTCCTGTAGGCACTCCTTTCCCGGTTTCTCTCGATGTCTTCTGATTTTAATTTTCCGTAGTCACACTTACTCCGTGTTGTTGATCAGTTCGTCGTTTGTGAATCCCCCTCTGACTTCCTCAAAACCACTCTGATCCTCTCTGGTTTCACACCCCTCCGATTAAGTTGGGTTCCTATATTGGTCGGTGTTCTGAGCTGTTCCTCACTCCTTTCTTCCTCTCTCTGCTCTCCCTATGTCACTTCGTCCTGATCTTATTGTTTTTCTTGGTTTCTTTGGCTCTAATGGCCTATTAATTTAAAGGTCCTTGGAGATTCTGAAGTTTTTTGTTGGGGGAGTATTTCGTGAAAATCGGCGCTTCGTGCGCCAGTTTCTTTCCCTCTTCCAAAGTTTGTTTCCCCCCGGATCGAATTGCACGCCCACCTCTTGCGTCTCCTACATCTCTTCCCGTGCACGCAGTCAGAGGGGAGGGATTCCTTACTGCTCCCTTCTCCTACGTGTTTCCCAGGATACCGACTTTTGTTTATGAAGAAGGGGAGCGTGGGCGGAACAATATGGTGGTCAAGGTCGATCTATCGTTGTCTTTTCTGGGAGTCAGTTGGAAGACACAAGGTTGGTTCCCTTCTCATTTAATTCGTCACTTATTTAGTTAATTTTAATTGTACAATTATAAGGTCCAGGGTCTGCATTTGTTCAGAGCCCGGTTGGCCCTTTATGCAAAACCACGCTACATCTTACACGACGACCCGTGCCCTCCGGTCGGAGAGGTCTGTTAGGACCCGTTCCGCCGCTTCGAGGCTTGCGTACCCCCCTGGTGAAGTTTCCTTCCCAGGAAGAGGGGAGCTTTAAGGCTCTACCCAATCGTCTTATTGTAATTTTATTTTATCAAGTCTAGTTCATTATCTCTCATTACATCCTAGTCAAATAGTTCCCGTTTATCTTGACCCTCATGGGTCTTATTCTGTTATTGTTAAATTTTCTTCAAAGTCCATACCAGTATTGTTCCCTTGGAAACGAGAAAGTTTTTCGCTGGAAACTTACAGTCTCCTATAGCTTCTCCTTCTCCAATTTTCTTTCTTTTAAAATGAGCCGGGCTGGCGGTTTTTGCGGAGTCACTCCGCTTCCCGCTTGACGGTCCGCGTCCTCCGCGACTTGGACCCTCCAGTACCACCTTCGAGCGGCCTGTCGGTGTCCTTGTGTCGCTCTGAGGCTTGCGTCCCTCCCTGGTTCTATCCCCAGGGAGAGGGGAGCTTAAGGCTCTACCCAACCGTCGAAGAGGTGATCTTCCTTGAGGAGCTCTCAGAAGATCCGTCCCGCCGCCATCTTAGCTCACCGGAAGTCACCTTTGATGGGAACCCAGAGAAATTGCCTTTCTTTTTGACGAGAGTGGCCGCCTTCATGAGCAAGTGGGAAGGTTATTTCTCAAACGAAATAGACAAGGTCCAACATGTGGCTGACCACCTCGAAGGAGCAGTCTCTGAATGGCTCGTGGCGCTGTACGACATAGGGGCACCGGAGCTCAGTAACTTGGATGCCTTCATGGGGGCACTAAGATCCCGCTTTGAGGACCGCCTGCGGAAGGAAAAAGCCAGGGCGAAACTGTTGAGCCTGAAGCAAGGCGCCTGTTCTTTCCAGGACTTTGCCTTGGAATTCAGAAGTCTGGCATCACTGCTCCCTGAGTGGAACGAAGCCTTCAGGATCCAAGTGTACACGGAGAGCTTGAGGTCAGACCTGGTGAAATGAGTCCTGGCCAGGAAAAGTCCAGACACCCTGGAAGGATGGGTGGACGAAGCTGGCAAGGGGGAGATGCTGAAGGAGGAAATCAAAACATTA
The DNA here is from genome assembly GCF_035594765.1 of Anolis carolinensis. NCBI lineage: Eukaryota > Metazoa > Chordata > Lepidosauria > Squamata > Anolidae > Anolis > Anolis carolinensis. Next base: position 46,809,121 of record NC_085842.1, read on the forward strand.
TGCCAAAAACAAACCCCCCAGCCGGAAGCACCGGGGGTAGAAGCAATACATCTTCTAAGAACAGAGACAGACTTGGTCCGGGTGAAAAGGATCGGAGGTGGAAGCTGGGCCTGTGCCTACGATGTGGAGGGGAGGGGCATTTGGCCACCTCCTGCACAGGAAGTGGGAAGAAACCTGCAGGACGCAGAACAGGAGAAGGCCAGCAAAAAGGCAACCTCAACCCAGGGAAGAAGACCAGTGCAACGGCACTGGCAGCGAAGCAGCAGAAACGGCCTGAGACCCCCGTGACGGACCCCAAGATGACTCCTCTGGCAGCGAACAACTCTCGGGAAAGGAGGCTTGTTTGGATTAAAGCGCGCCAGCATCCAGGCAGAAGGAAGGAGGCACATCAGAGCAGCAGAGACGCATGGCCAGTCATCACACAGGCTCTTGAAGAGGCCAATGTTATGAGTCAGACGCCAGCCAATATAAATAACTCAGTTTATTGCAGAAACACAAAAAGCCTAGAAAACAACCAAAATGGGCTTAAAACACTTTCTCTTCAGTGTGAAGTAACAATGTCCAAAAAAGAACTCAAAAAACCTGAACTTGGGATATAATCTAGATTATCCTGGGAAATAATCCGGATTAAAACAAACTATGCCGAAACAGCTGGAAACTCGCTCCAAATACTCGTTGGAGCTTAGCAAACACAGGAAAGCTACCAGAAACAACCCACAGCGACCAGCGGCCACACCGTGCCCCAAAACGTCGTTGTGAAGCCAATCCGAGTTGTAAAGGAGAAGTCACAGCTGCCACATCCGGTCCGCATTGTTAGGGAGAAGTCACAGGCGTCGAGTTCCAATCCGCATTGTTAGGGAGTAGCTACAAGCACCGAGTTCCAGTCCGCGTCGTTAGGGAGAAGTCACAGGAGTCGATTTCCAGTCCAAGGTAAACACAAAGAGCCAAAGTGACGGAGGCAAGCCGGCAGCTAATGCATAAAACCAACACAGGACAATCCAGCGCAAACCCACACAATGCCAGTCCCCATTACCACTAAAATCCCGGGTTAACACGTCTCAAAGCAGTCTTCCAAACACGTCTTCTGAAACAGAGGATCCCAAAAGCCCCCAACAAGCACCTTGCCGATTGCAAGGTTACATTAGCAACAAACTTACTTTTATTTACAAGTCCTCCTCAGAACTTGAGCCAGCTAACGCCCTATCCACAGCTGAATCCTGTTGCTGCAATTCCTCATCAGAGCTGGAGTCGCTCAACACCCCACCAACCTCACCTCCAGCTGCTGCCCTTCTACGATCTCTCCAGCCAGTCAACCTTCTATCCAAACCCATAACTCCCCAGGATCCAGTTGTATCTTCGCTGTGCCATCCCTCAAATGTACCACTGCTTGTGGGTTCCTCAAAAACATCCTGGATCTCTTGAACCTTAGTCCAATCCATCTCTTCACTCCCAGAGTCCGATATCCCATCCTCCTGACTCCCAGCCCCACAATCCCCTTCAAAACCCTCACAGGAATCATCATCGGTGGGTTCCATAAGTATTTCCCGGATTGTCTTCCTTTGTTGCTCCTCATTGGAGTTGTTTTCCTGCCTCTTCTAACACAACTAGTAGAATCTCTACTTGAAGACTCCATCACAACAGCCAAGGCAGCTTACAAACACTAAGTGGACAAACACAGGAGACCAGATTGGGACCTCAAGCCAGGACAACAGGTATACCTCTCCACCAAATACCTAAAAGGTAGACAGCCAACCAAGAAGTTGGCTGCCAGATACATTGGCCCCTTCCTGGTCAAAAGGCTAGTAAATGAAGTCACCGCAGAACTAGAACTCCCCCAAACCTACAGAATGATTCACCCAGTTTTCCACTTCAGTCTCCTCAAACCAGCTCCCGAGAGCACCCAATGGCACCTAGTCAAGCCCCCGCCCCCACCCATCATGATAGGGGGTAACCAACACTATGAGGTAGCGGAAATCTTACACTCCAGAGTCAGGAAAAACACCCTCCAGTATTTCGTTAGATGGAAGCATTTTCCTCCCAGTGAATCACAATGGGTAAGGGATTCTGACATAAATGCACCCACACTCATCAAGAGGTTCCGTGCTCAAAACCCACACAAACCTCCATACAAGGGGGGAGGACTGTCTTTGGAGGGGGCGTGATGTCATAATCTCTGATCTTTGACATCTCCGGACACAGAGCAAGCGCTGACAAAGAACAGATGCCAGCCATAAAACGGGCCAGCCATAAAACCTCAATTACCCTCTGGTATGTGAGAGCCCCTATATAAATGGGCTACAGAGAAGATTCTGGTATTCTGTACAATAAAAACCTGTTGGAATCTACCCAGCGTGTGTCTTGGTGCTTTCTATTGGGGAAAGACTTAACCACAGCACAACTGGAAGAAGGGAACCTAACAGGAACTGAGGAATTGCAATTCATGTCCAAGTCAAAGACTATTCTTAAAACTGATAAACGTGCTCATGAGAGTATCCTTTTTATATATACAGCGATTGCCTTGCTCTGTGTCAGTGGGGTGAGCTGCTTTACTTGAGGTTCCTTATAATCAGAAAACTCCTGACCTCATGTAAGTAGTCTTGCAGATTTCAATAATTCAGAAAGAATACTTAGACAATAAATATATATTTTTAATTGAGGGAAAGATATCTGTCATATTTCCAGGTTTTTAAAGAACAGGGTTGTTTATCCTTGCATGTAGCACATCATGTTAATTTTCCATGTTAAAAAGATCAATGTTCTTATGTGCTGCCTAACTTGGGTATATTTAGATACTTAATGTACAAACAGCTTTGCAGGTGCAAATATAAAAGCAATTTTGAAAGCTAGCCCTAAATATAGACCTTCTACAAAAGACAGAAGATATGAAATAAAATCTGCAAGCTCTACACGTTGGCATACAGCTTGTCTTTTGATTAATTTTTTTCCTTGACCAAACATATTCATTATGCTCAGTGTTCAGAAAATTCTGCTTTCCATGTAATCAATAAATGTTAAGAGTATATTTCTTTGTGAACTTCCTATTTCTAAAGCAACTAGTAATCAGCTGTACCATTAATTGTATTTTATTTTGGCTTTCAATAACCATATCCGAAGAAGACTATATGCTTTGAAAACCTGCATAATATATTTTTAACAATCATTTAGTGCAGTGAAAGATATTCCCTATTTTGAACCGTATTATTCATTCTTAACACTTTGCTACCAATTTCTATTTTATTTTTGCCTTCATGATGCAAAATGTTGTTCCCAGATGTAAATACTCTATGTAAAGCTGGGAAAAAAGGGATTTGTAATTAACTAATAGATTTCATTCTTTTTTATCCATAGGGTGATTCAGACCACATCTACAATGCCCCCGGACACTCAGTTCCTCTGGAGAACTGCTACTCCAGCAAGTCAGAACCTGACTGGCATTTGTCACCCAGAGGATCTTTTCATCGGCTGCCCCAAGACTATGGAATGACCTGCCAAAAGAGCTCTGATAGCTAGATCAGCTGTTGGAATGTAAGGCTCAATTGAAGATCCATCTTTTCCAGCAGGCCTATCCAGTAAATTTTAACTTGTGGATTTTAAACCTGCATTTTAATTTGCATTTTACCGGTGTATATTTGAGATATATATATATATATATATATAGAGAGAGAGAGAGAGAGAGAGAGAGAGAAAGAGAGAGAGAGTTAGTTTTGCCATGTTTTGTCAAGGAGAGGCAGGTAATAAATAAGTTATGATTATGATGATGTCAGGGCCAGTCCTTAGCATTATGTCCAGACTGGCCCTGAAGCAACCATTATGCTGGCCATATGCACCTAATTAAACCTGATTTGGTGATGCATAGATGTCCAGCTGGGTGCATACCACAATGACCCTGTTGAGACTTCACCTCATCCTCCAGGTGTCCACCACTGCTCCTCACTAGCCAAAGTGCTTGCTGAAAATGTCTAGCCGTTGCCCATCACATCAAAACTGTACATCCTGCACTATTCTTGCTGGTCGTGCAGGTGCCCTGCTTTGACATTAGTCAATAAGGAGCAATGGCAGTGATAAGGGAAGAGCCAAAGGGTGATGGCAGAAGTATACATTTGGACAGGGGATTCGACTGGAACAGATCTTAATAAGGATCGGAGGGGGGTGGAGGATGCTTGATGAAGATACTGCATGAAAGTCAGTGACAGAAAAGTACAATTTCCTTTTAGCTATAGCTTCCAGAAACTTCCAGCTAACATGTCCAGTTCAAAAAGTATTTTACCTCGCAACCTCTGAGGATGCCTGCCATAGATGTGGGCGAAACGGCAGGAGAGAATACTTCTGGAACATGGCCACACAGCCCGAAAGACATACAACAACCCTGTGATTCCGGCCATGAAAGCCTTCGACAACATATTTTTCCACACACTGCATATATCCTGTGTATAAATGTATTTCTAATCACACGCATCAAGTTGAAAAGCAACAGTCTAATAGTATACAAAATATGAGGCAAAAAGGGAGCCACCAGTGCCATGGGGGAGGGGGTGTGTGAGAGAAGTTATTTTCAAGTCTCTGTCTGATGCAAGAATAGAGCTGCCCTGGATATAAATGGTCCAGGGGAATAAATGTATGAACTCCAGTCTACTTATAATGATGTATCCAGCATCATGGTCTAGTCCAAGAAATTATTTTATACATGTAATAATGTAGAAGGGAGAGTTAGACAAAGAGTGGGGGTATTGCCTCAGCCACTTAGGTATTACCTGTGTGACCTTGAGCTAGGCAAAGAGCTGCAACCACCACCAGTTTCCCAACCAGGCATTCAAAAAGGCCAGATGTGATGCTAGAGTGGAGAGAGTAGATGGGATCAGTGTTTCTTTTAGGTTCTGGGATAGGCTAAGCTCTTACTTTTTGTCATTCTACTCGGAAAAAGGGTTGTTCCTTTTTTGATAATACAGAGTGTCCAAAAGTTGCCATACATAGGGAAAATGGAAAATTGTAGTTAAATGTATCTTTATTTACAAAATATGCATTACAAAATATTTATAAAATATTATCTACATGTTGTATATCGGAAAGTATAAAATATAAACTATAAAAAAAAAATTATATGGGCTTGTTACATTTTTCTATGTATGGAGACTTTTGAGGACAGCCTGTAATTACAGTACAGTGGATAAGTCGATCCAGTTTTTTTGGGGTTGATTTTTTAAACTAAAATGTGTAGATTTATACATGTATTGTAGTTACTTTGTAATTGATATATATTTGCTTTTTATTCTATAAATAATTACCAAATTCGTAATTAGCCAAATAGGTCTAAAAACTCTCAATTTTTAACATTTTTTTTCTGTTCCGACAGCCTTGTTCAGGCATCATTTGTAAGCATAACATGCTCTTCATAAAGGTGTCTTCAACTGAAAATAGAAAATGAAATGCTAGAGTAAGGAAAGACAACTGTTGTGTGACTGTTGTGTTGAAAGAGAGCCAGGTACTTAAGTTGATTGACAGCAGGCATTGTCCCCTGTTAATTGAGTTTCTGGGAAAGCTTTATTTGCCAGTGTGAGTTTCTGCCAGAGCCTGATCCCAGAAGGGCAGTTGGTTCTCGCAGAAGCAGAGGAAGCAGGAGGACATTTTTGCTCCCTGGCTTCAGGTAGGATTTGGCTAAGATTTGGCTAAGATTTTAAACTGAGTTTGGGCTTGGCTCCTGTGGTCAAAGTCTAACTGTTGTGTGACTGTTGTGTTGAAAGAGAGCCAGGTACTTAAGTTGATTGACAGCAGGCATTGTCCCCTGTTAATTGAGTTTCTGGGAAAGCTTTATTTGCCAGTGTGAGTTTCTGCCAGAGCCTGATCCCAGAAGGGCAGTTGGTTCTCGCAGAAGCAGAGGAAGCAGGAGGACATTTTTGCTCCCTGGCTTCAGGTAGGATTTGGCTAAGATTTGGCTAAGATTTTAAACTGAGTTTGGGCTTGGCTCCTGTGGTCAAAGTCTAACTGTTGTGTGACTGTTGTGTTGAAAGAGAGCCAGGTACTTAAGTTGATTGACAGCAGGCATTGTCCCCTGTTAATTGAGTTTCTGGGAAAGCTTTATTTGCCAGTGTGAGTTTCTGCCAGAGCCTGATCCCAGAAGGGCAGTTGGTTCTCGCAGAAGCAGAGGAAGCAGGAGGACATTTTTGCTCCCTGGCTTCAGGTAGGATTTGGCTAAGATTTGGCTAAGATTTTAAACTGAGTTTGGGCTTGGCTCCTGTGGTCAAAGTCTAACTGTTGTGTGACTGTTGTGTTGAAAGAGAGCCAGGTACTTAAGTTGATTGACAGCAGGCATTGTCCCCTGTTAATTGAGTTTCTGGGAAAGCTTTATTTGCCAGTGTGAGTTTCTGCCAGAGCCTGATCCCAGAAGGGCAGTTGGTTCTCGCAGAAGCAGAGGAAGCAGGAGGACATTTTTGCTCCCTGGCTTCAGGTAGGATTTGGCTAAGATTTGGCTAAGATTTTAAACTGAGTTTGGGCTTGGCTCCTGTGGTCAAAGTCTAACTGTTGTGTGACTGTTGTGTTGAAAGAGAGCCAGGTACTTAAGTTGATTGACAGCAGGCATTGTCCCCTGTTAATTGAGTTTCTGGGAAAGCTTTATTTGCCAGTGTGAGTTTCTGCCAGAGCCTGATCCCAGAAGGGCAGTTGGTTCTCGCAGAAGCAGAGGAAGCAGGAGGACATTTTTGCTCCCTGGCTTCAGGTAGGATTTGGCTAAGATTTGGCTAAGATTTTAAACTGAGTTTGGGCTTGGCTCCTGTGGTCAAAGTCTAACTGTTGTGTGACTGTTGTGTTGAAAGAGAGCCAGGTACTTAAGTTGATTGACAGCAGGCATTGTCCCCTGTTAATTGAGTTTCTGGGAAAGCTTTACTAACTATCCTTTGCAGTACATACAGGAAACAAAGCAACATAAACAAATACACAAAGACGTGGTTTGTTGCAGTCTGCACATAAAGTGCGTGCATATTACTTAACTGTACAAAGATCCCACTTGGCCACCACGCTCACCAAGAGATGCAACAAAAGCAAAACATTCCCATCACATGCACCAGCTGTGGCATGTTCCACTTTTTCACACAAAAACTAGACAACTACATCTGCTCCAAATGCAAACAGATGACTCTGATGGAGCAGAGGATCCAACAGCTCGAGCACCGTATTAAGACCCTTAAGGACATTCAGGCACTCGAGCTCTTCTTGGACACTGCACAACACGCTGCTGTAGATCAGCAGCCTGCATCACACCAACACCACCAAGACCATGATCAGGAACCTTATGGGGAGATCAACTCAAAGGTAGACAACCCTCAGGCTTGGAAGGAGGTCACCCATAGAAGGAGACGCAGGACCAGGCAGCCTCCACAGAACTCCTCTGCTCAGCTGCATTTACACAACAGATTTGAAATTCTTACATCATTAACATACAATCAGGAAACACATCTTGTGGAGGACCACAGTTTCTTAGATACCACTCAGTGGACCATCCTGGATCAATGCGCAGGGGATAGCCCTGACAGGGACAGTGCATCACCACAGTCACACTTATGTAATCATGCAAATGCTCCATCCCCAATCATAGACCAGGAGCAACAGGAACATCCTTGGGAGAGTAATGGGCTCTCGGATGTATCTCAATGGATTGTCATTGATGAATGCACTGGGGATGTTGAGGAGGAGGACAACACTTTACACCTACATGATTCACTTCAACAGGAACACTCTTCAGGGGACATACACACTGTCTTGCACAAAAGGGACCCTGTCAATCCTCAAAGGAAACAGGTCTTGGTAGTAGGTGACTCCCTCCTTAGAGGAACGGAAGCCATCATTTCCAGACCGGATGGGATGGCTCGAGAAACATGCTGCCTCCCGGGGGCAAAAATACACCATATCACTCAGAGGCTCAGCAGGCTCCTAAAGCCCCATCACCCTCCCCACCTTATGTTGATTCATGTAGGTACCAATGACACCGCTAGGCATACTTTTCAAAAGATCACAAATGATTTTCGAGCTCTGGGAACAAAGCTAAAACTGTATAATGTACATGTGATCTTTTCATCCCTCCTCCCCGTTGTAGGACATGGCTCTACAAGGGCCGGAAAAATAGTACAGGTCAATAACTGGCTCAGAAAATGGTGTCAAGAGGAGCATTTTGGCTTCCTTGACCATGGTCTACTCTTCCAAGAGGATGGACTACTGGCAAGCGATGGGGTGCATCTCACACAAGTAGGAAAACATCTTTTTGCACACAGACTCACAAACCTCATCAGGCGCACTTTAAACTAAATCCACTGGGGGAGGGGAACAACAGCCTGGCGAACACTATATTACCCACGACCACAGGGAACCGCTGTAAGGCTAAACGGAGGGCTGCACAAACACAGCAAGGACCAAGTACAGAGAGCACAATAATCCCAAATAAACAGTTCGAGGGGAGGTCACAGGGGCTTACATGTCTTTACACTAATGCTCAGAGCATGGGAAATAAGCAAGACGAACTCCAACTCCTAGCACAGCACCACACATACGATGTCATAGGCATCACTGAAACCTGGTGGGATGACTCCCATCACTGGAATTTAACCATTGAGGGCTATAACCTCTTTCACATAAATAGAACAAAGGGGAGAGGAGGGGGAGTAGCTTTATATGTCAAAAACAGTTACGTTGCAGAAGAAATGCAAGACTGTAATCCGGGAAACCAGCTTGAAAGCATCTGGATAAGAATCAAGGGAACCGGGACTCAAAAAGATCTTGTCGTGGGTGTCTACTACAGACCTCCGAGTCAGGATGAAGGACTTGATGAAGCCTTCTGTCAACAGCTGACCAAACAGGCACAAAGAAGAGATATAGTAGTCATGGGCGATTTCAATTATCCCGATATCTGCTGGAAAACAAACTCAGCCAAGAGTACAAAGTCCAACAAATTCCTCACTTGCCTTGCAGATAATTTTATGGTCCAGAAGGTAGAAGAGGCAACAAGGGGATCAGCAACTCTTGATCTAATCTTAACAAATGTGGAAGACCTGATCAATACAGTTGAAGTGGTTGGATCCTTAGGGGCAAGTGACCATGTGCTCCTGCAGTTTGCAATACAAAGGAATGCTGAAACTAAGACAAGTCAAACACGCATTCTGGACTTTAAGAGAGCTGACTTCCAAAAAATGAAGGAATTACTGAGCGGCATTCCATGGACGCCGATATTAAAAAACAAGGGAGTTAAGGATGGATGGGAGTTTTTCAAAAGTGAAATACTCAAGGCGCAAATGCAAACAGTGCCAACAAAGAAGAAAAATAAGACAAGTGCAAAGAAGCCAGAATGGATGTCCAAAGAACTTCTAACTGAGCTAAAGCTCAAAAGTGACATGCACAAGAAGTGGAAAAGGGGAGAAATCACCAAAGAAGAATTCAAACGTATAGCCAACTCCTGTAGGGAAAAGGTTCGCAAGGCTAAAGCGCAAAATGAGCTCAGGCTTGCCAGGGACATAATAAACAACAAAAAAGGTTTTTTTGCTTATGTTGGTAGAAAAAGGAAGAAAAAGGAGGCGATAGGGCCACTGCAAGGAGTAGATGGGGTGATGGTGACAGGGGATAGGGAAAAGGCAGAACTGCTTAATGCCTTCTTTGCCTCGGTCTTCTCACAAAAAGAAAGCCATCTTCAACCTCAGCAACATGGAATGGACGAAGGATTGGGGGAAATCCAACCCCAAATAGGGAAACAAGTTGTCCAGGAACACCTGGCCACTCTAAACGAATTCAAGTCCCCAGGGCCAGATCAGCTACATCCAAGAGTATTGAAGGAACTAGCGGAAGTTATTTCAGAACCACTGGCAATCATCTTCGAGAGTTCTTGGAGAACAGGAGAAGTCCCAGCAGATTGGAGGAGGGCGAATGTGGTCCCTATCTTCAAGAAGGGAAAAAAGAACGACCCAAACAATTACCGTCCGGTCAGCCTCACATCAATACCAGGCAAGATTCTGGAAAAGATCATTAAGGAAGTGGTCTGCAAACACTTAGAAACAAATGCGGTCATTGCTAATAGTCAACACGGATTTACCAAAAACAAGTCATGCCAGACTAATCTGATCTCTTTTTTTGATAGAGTTACGAGTTGGGTCGATACAGGGAATGCCGTGGATGTAGCATATCTAGATTTCAGTAAGGCCTTCGACAAAGTCCCCCACGACCTTCTGGCAAACAAACTAGTAAAATGTGGGCTAGACAAAACTACGGTTAGGTGGATCTGTAATTGGCTAAGCGAACGAACCCAAAGGGTGCTCACCAATGCGTCGTCTTCATCATGGAAAGAAGTGACAAGTGGAGTGCCGCAGGGCTCCGTCCTGGGCCCGGTTCTGTTCAACATCTTTATTAACGACTTAGACGAAGGGTTAGAAGGCACGATCATCAAGTTTGCAGATGACACCAAACTCGGAGGGATAGCTAACACTCCAGAAGACAGGAGCAGAATTCAAAACGATCTTGACAGACTAGAGAGATGGGCCAAAACTAACAAAATGAAGTTCAACAGGGACAAATGCAAGATACTTCACTTCGGCAGAAAAAATGGAAATCAAAGATACAGAATGGGGGACGCCTGGCTTGACAGCAGTGTGTGCGAAAAAGATCTTGGAGTCCTCGTGGACAACAAGTTAAACATGAGCCTACAATGTGATGCGGCAGCTAAAAAAGCCAATGGGATTTTGGCCTGCATCAATAGGGGAATAGCGTCTAGATCCAGGGAAGTCATGCTCCCCCTCTATTCTGCCTTGGTCAGACCACACCTGGAATACTGTGTCCAGTTTTGGGCACCGCAGATGAAGGGAGATGCTGACAAGCTGGAAAGCGTCCAGAGGAGGGCAACTAAAATGATTAAGGGTCTGGAGAACAAGCCCTATGAGGAGAGGCTTAAAGAGCTGGGCATGTTTAGCCTGCAGAAGAGAAGGCTGAGAGGAGACATGATAGCCATGTACAAATATGTGAGGGGAAGTCATAGGGAGGAGGGAGCAAGCTTTTCTGCTGCCCTGCAGACTAGGACACGGAACAATGGCTTCAAACTACAGGAAAGGAGATTCCACCTGAACATCAGGAAGAACTTCCTCACTGTGAGGGCTGTTCGGCAGTGGAACTCTCTCCCCCGGGCCGTGGTGGAGGCTCCTTCTTTGGAGGCTTTTAAGCAGAGGCTGGATGGCCATCTGTCGGGGGTGCTTTGAATGCGATTTCCTGCTTCTTAGCGGGGGGTTGGACTAGATGGCCCTTGAGGTCTCTTCCAACTCTACTATTCTATGATTCTATGATTCTAAGGAAAAACATTTAAAATATCCTACTTCATTATAGCTAATTCTTACATGGACATAAAATTGCAAAGTTAAACCATCAGAAGATAATTCACTGGACACAAATAATAGAGCCTCTCCACCCATTTCAATGGAATGCATCTCCACATTTTTTTTCCGAAGGGGGTCAGATTTATCTCTAAGGAGAATATAAAGATTCTCTTCACTTCTCCCAAAGAATTATATTTTAATACAGGAGACTTGAGAACCAATAAAAAAGGCAATTTAACAATATCTCTAGTGTGTCACCAATCACTATAAAGGCCTGGAGGCTCCTTCATACCCACTATAGCACAATAGGTTTGCCACCCTGCTGGTTTTCAATTGACACCCTACTCCCCCCCCCCCATGTTATTATTTTTTTAAGTTAGCTTAATAGTGGTTTCTAATATTCCTGTTTCACTCACAGCTGATAGCATTTTCTGCTGTTAAGCCCTGTCTCTCAGTGACACATCTGGAAAAACAGACACAGGAGAGAAGACAGTGGTTCACCATCACTAAAAGACTGAACAAACTATGCTTTGAAATAGATCATTAACAACAATAGAAGTCAAGATGGAAGGCAATAAGCCTGAGACATTTTCAGTGTCTGTTAGCATGTGGACTGTATCAAAGAATTCATACTGAATCACATGATATTACCTTATAGCAATCTGAGAAAACACTGTTCATCAGTACCAGTAAGGTCAGGTGTAGTCCGTGAGCAAGAAGCACATTTGAAAAGCATGGAGACATAAGTCTTCACTTAATATTCAGTTTCCCAATGATTTCAATTTTATAGTCATAAAATAATTACCATGTTTAAATTATGCTTACCTCTAAAATTTGTATCTACTTGTGCCTACTTTGCACAGAAGTGTGGGCAGTTTCAATAATGTCCTTTTAAATGGATAACAGTTAAATTAATATATCTGCTAAAGGAATCAATTTTTGTGCACTCCAAGGTTATGTGTTTAACAGACTTCGATAATTCAATGAAAAATTGAGCTGGTAATGATTTGCAGGTTAAATGAATGTTAAATACTTCAAAGGACTGGACAAACAAGTCGGCAGCAACATTTTTATGGGTTCACTTCCTTCATGGGAACTTAAAGAACCACTCTTTTTATTGCTGTGAATTCTAGGCACCTTTTCTACTCCTCAGCATCTGTTTGAAATATGGAGTAGACAATTGCTTTTTTGGCTCCAACTCAGGTGGTTGAAATATAGGACAAACAGACTACTGTATATAAGCTTTCCTCTAGCAATGAAAAAAATATTAACTCTTGTGCATAGCAAACTCAGCTGCCTAGCTTCCAATCCCTACAGAATCATCAAGGAATGTGGCTAGTTATTAATTCTGGTGGTCAAGCATAGGGTGGATATGTTGAGACTTGTCTGTAATATGTAACCTCACATTTCAAAGAGCTAGAGGAAAGGGGGAAAAATAAATGAATTCTGTTTAGATCATTATTCACATGTACAGAATTCTAAACTAAACACTAGCTATGCACATAAATATGTTACTCTTTCTTGAGAACTTCTAGCCAAAGAAAACAAATTCCACACTAGAGAAGTACCGAATTGCCCATTAAAAATTGCTAACTTACCCAATTCACCTCTAGACTAGAATAGCATATTTAGAAAAATGAACTTGTTAACTGCCCTAAATGGGGCATGAGAAAAAAATGAAGTTTAAAAATGAAGATTCTTCAATATATTAGAAAAAGATGATTTAGATGGAAAAGTATTGACAAACATAAGTGTTGTAATACCACAGTCTGCTTTTCGTCAATACTTATCAAAAATGATAGTTTTTAGTAATGGATCGCTAACATGTTCCCACTATTTTTTCTAAGTTTCTAATAATGTATGGTGTTGTTCATAGATTATTTGGGGGTTTTACGAGGGTTGAATGAAAAGTAATGCTTCCACCTTTGTTACTTGGGTTTGGATGGGAATATTTTAATAAATCAAACACAGAAATAATCCTTAGAATGTGCTCTTTAACTACCACTATTCACTTTTCCACATAATCACCAGACAATTGGATACATTTCTGTCAAAGATGAACAAGTTTTCTGAAGCCGCCACAGAAGAAGTCGACACTCTGTTTCCGCAACCAGTATCTCACAGCACCCATCGTGCACAGATCTTCCGATAGCCAAGCAAAGAAATAATGTAACCCACACGTTCTTGTGAAATGCTGATGATGCCTGAAATTTCTCCAGAGTGATACAACGATCGCCCTAAATCCATCTGTCAACCTTTTGCTTGTGAAACTCGGTGGTTCATGTCACAGGACGTCTCTTTGTTTGTCACGCAAGTCAGATGTTCCCACCTCAACATCTTTAAACTTATCTGCCCAATGATAAGTATTCACATCAACACAATCACCATAAACAGGTTGCATTCTCTGATGAATCTCCTTTGCGGTGACACCTTCTGCTGTCAAGAATTCAGTGGCTGCACATTGCTTAAGTCGCATTGGTCGACCGTCTGCACAGGGTTCCATACTTCGCACTTTAACAACACAACCATTCAATGCTAAGGCTTCCCGCCTGCAGTTGTAAATGAGGCCAAAAACTGAGGTAGGTTTCATGGAGATAAGCCTTAAAATGACTGAGGATTGAGTCTTTAAAATTTCCCATTGTAGCCAATGGGCCAAATCTTTGCTGAATGAAAACGGCAACAACCCTCCCCTTTCGAGTAACTTCCTGGTAAACAGAATGAGGGGTCTGTCTTGGGAGAATCTAAAACATGAAGCAGTCCGCTCAACTCTCTGCACTTCAGGCCTTTTTGAATGTTGAGTGAGGAAATGTTAATGGTGGTAGCAAAGGCGGCTAGTCCTTGAGGTATCACTGGTGCTTTCCCTATTAGAGAAATGACCCTCAACTAACAACAACAACAACAACAACAACAATAGTTTTATTTCCTGCCCACCTCTCCTCATGGTTTGAGAAGGGTTACAGCATTAATAAAATGTGAAAAACACATTTGTTTATGTTTAAAACATTTTGTAAGATACACATATGAAAACATACTTCCATAAAATACGTATCAAAATACATAAAACAAAAACTAGGAATACAGCGGAGTTAAAAATTCATCGCTGAAGCTGTCTGGATAGTCTTGCGTCAACTTTTCCAAAATTTGGGCCCCAAAACCTGCTATCAGCGTATTGATGAAGTTGACTCACACATTAGTATATTACAAATGAAACCAATTTATAGGGATTGAGAAGTCTCAGACTTTCAAGAGATTGATTTTCAGATTCACAGAGATGCCAGATTGTTAAAGAGTTTAGATGTTAGTGAGCAGCACAATCAATCAGAACACAGTTCAGGTTCTAGAGATGTAGTCCAAAGATCAAAGAGAGCAGAGACTTATTCAAACAGCAAAGTGGTTCTTCAGGTTCAAAAAGGCAATGTCAGGGGAACAGGGAAAGGAGAAGGAAGGAAAATATAGATTTAGGCACCTAATATAAAGTACTACATAAAGTACTCTGAGTGATGGGAAGCTCAGAATGGGAAACCAAGCCTGAGAAGTATCTATCTAAGGTTAATAAGCTTTCTAAGCACCTGATCCAGCACAGCACAAAAAAAAAAAGCATCCGATCACTTAGGACCTCATCACACGACTCCTGGGGCCATGCTGTTTCGCTGGGCATTGCCGAGGTAATGGCAAGAGCACAGGTCACCTTGTGGCACCCCACGTGCCCTTCCCCAGTCACATGGTGGGGGCAGGACAAGGTGTGTTGGCACCCTGTCTCCATCATATGGGTAAAAGGGTGGCAGAGTGCATTGCCCTATCCACAATCATATGGAGGAAAGGGCAACAAAATGTGGGTAACTCTGTCGGAGCTACCCAAAACACACTTTCCTCTCCATTCTGGAGGAGGAAGTGTCTTGCAATGCTTCCCCTTCACTTCAGGAGGAATGGGGGGTGGGGCCAAGCCAGCGTTATCTGATGGCGCTTGGCAGGCCCCGCCCCAAAGAGGGAATAAGGCACTTGGATCCACGTCCCAGATATCTTGGTTTATGGTTCCTGGCAACTTACATGAGAGCCACAATCTTTCTGAAGAAGAGTGTATTTTCAGAGTTTTTTAAAAAAACTGATTCCCAATATCTGGAGATAAAGGCTATGTCTTGGTTTTTAGGTACATTATTAAATCAATGCCAGCTCTTCCATTATGCAGAGGGGAGTAACTTTTTGTACAATCCTGAGAGGGCCCTAAATGATTTGTTATATAATACCATATTATTATGTATTTAAACTCAGATATAATTGTGTACTTTTTCTTATTTCATTGCCAGAAAAAATACTATGCATTTCCAGTGTGTGTGTGTGGGGTGGGTTGGGGGGGAGTGTTATATGAGACGTGTTAGTATTACTTCATGAACTGCCTGGGGGCCCAGGTGTTGGCAGTGGCCAGGAGGGCCTTCGCACAGCTAAAGTTTGTTCGCCAACTGTGCCCATGCCTTGAAAAGCCTGATCTGTCCATGATAGTACACGCCTTAGTCACATCTAGGTTAGACTACTGCAACATGCTTTACGTGGGGCCACCCCAGAAAAGCATTTGGAAACTCCTGGAGCGAAGGTCAGCTGCCAGACGGCTCACAGGAGCAGGGTACAGGGAAACAACTACCCCTCTCCTAAAACAACTGCACTGGTTACTAGTTTGTTTCTTGGTGCAATTCAAGGTGCTGGCCTTAGCCTATAAAACCCTAAACAGTTCGGCCCAGTCTACTTAATGGACCACATCTCCTCCAATGAGCCCATACGAGCCCTGAGGTTGTCAGGAGAGGCCCTGCTCTTGGTCCTTCATAACAAGTGCAACTGGTGGGAACAAGAGAGAGGGCCTTTTCCATGGTGGCCTCGCAGCTCTGGAACTCCCTCCCTAAAGAGGTTATAATGGCCCTCTCACTGCTTTCTTTTCTGAAGGAAGTAAAATCTTACCTTTGGAATCAGGCCTTCCCCAAAGAAGATCAGTAGGCAAATATCTTCCTTTGATGTGCAATGTGTGATTCATATACAGCAGACTTTCGGTAATGTTGTATTTAGGGCTCATAGGAATTAAATTTGTATACAAGGTTTTTAACTAGAATATTAAGTTATGCTTGTTATGTTATTAGTCTTATGGGGGCTGGGGATGTAGTTTTTTAATGTGACAAATTGCTAATTTCACATATGTTGGGGTTTATGACTGTATCTTATGTTATGCAATCTGTCTTTTGTTATGTTGTATGCCGCTTTGAGTCCTGCTCTGGGAGAAAAGCGGGATAGAAATAAATAAATAAATAATAGGCAGCACAATGTTGTGGATTAGCGCACCATCAAATACAAGACTATTAGAATCCAAAGAATATTACATTCTGTCTCTTCTTCTTAACAAACCTCCACACTCTCTCTCTATGCTCCATCTCTCTGGGACAAAATGTGTGTGAATCAGACTGTGAAAAAAGTAGATGGAGGTTTATGGTTTGTAAACAATGTTTTTTTAAAAATATATATCTGCAAGCAGCAAATCCTTAAAAGGCACATTTATTAAATCTAGTCTTTCAAAATATTTTGTCTATAACAAGTTGCCAGTACCATAACCTTCCTTGATCAATAGCATCCAACAAGCTACAGAAGAACCAAAGCAACCCGAGAGCCTGTTTTATCACTGTGGCACTAATTTCAGATTTACACAGAAATAAATCCACTCAGTCCTAACAACTTGATCCCTGTGGAGTTATATGAGTAGCATTTGGGGACTGGAAAAGGAGGAGGAAAGCAGAAATGGATCAGACCTCTGACAGATATTCAGATATTAGTATAATGTTCTCTGTTGCTCATGTATGAACACACACAATGAATTTCCCTTTTCTTCTTATTGGTAAGTGCCTGGATATCACTGACAAAAGCATATATTCCCATCATGCCTCGGTATTTTTCAGCCCCATGATGCCCTCACTTTTGATTGTGTAGATGAAGTTGAAGTGCACTGGGTATTTACTGATCCAGTTATCTTGTTCTGTGACAGGCAGAATCAATCAATCAAGAGGCCAGCTTTGTGCTTGCATATTCTAGGCACATCTCTGCACTTCAGGATACGAGATCACAGTGTTATCCAGCCAAATTTGATCAACAAATGCAGTTCCCCTGTGCCACAGCAATCTCAGATGAAGATGTTATTATGTGGAACTGAGCAAAGTGATAAAGACAGTACAGAGAAAAAGAGAAGGGGGGATCTAACTGACTTATATGTATTTCTGGTTCTGTGTATTTGTGTTGAAAATATCCTTGTTGAAGTTATAAATACATGTTTAAAATAATAAGTCTGGTGTGTTTGTGGTATCTGCTCTTTCACATAGACAAACACAAGATCTCGGAATGAATAGGAGCACATAGTAAGAGGCAAAATCTTGGGCATTATAGTTTTTATCGATTCATAACTTATTTATGTGACCTATTTGTCTATCTACCTATGACATACCATCTTCATTATGACAATTGTGATTTGAGAGACAAATATGCATTTTAAATTATGCTAACTTAGAAATGATAGTCATACAGTTGTTTGCCCAGTCCACCCACTCCTGCCTATTTATATCCTGGTTGTGAGAAGATGCTTACAACTGTGTCAGTATTTAAGTGCATTTCAAGCAAAAAAAAATGTACACCAGGCTTTTATTTTGCCAATAGCTTTCCACTTTGCTACTGCCCTGCAGTAATTTTACATTATTTAATCCAAAATACCATCTTTTTGATTCTACCTTTCTTTTGCTTTTTAAATCTTTAATGGGAGCCGTTGGCAGTCCAGAGGTACAATTATTAGATATCTACAGAAAGAAAGTAAAAAATTAATAATAGTTTCACATTTTCAACTACATATAAAAATTATCTAGTCTTAGTGGAATTCTATAGATTCAAACACATGCCTCCCACCAGGATTAAAAAACAAACAAAACCGTAACCTGAATTAATACAGCCTATATATCTTTACAGTCATCAGTTTTAGGTAAAGCTTGGGGGATATTGTATTATGTTTTCAACAGATAAATTTATTTTAAATCATTTTTAATTAAAGGACATTTATTAGGGCAGCTTATGCTACATACAGACTAAGAGCCAGGTAAAATACCATAAACTAATCAGACTAATGATATTAAAATTGTTTATTGCCTTTTTATGGGTTTTGCTACTTAAGTTACCATTTTTCACAACTGTATGCAAAACGTGTGACATCATCCATATCACTTTATTAGAGAGAGTGATATATGCCTTCATCTGACCTTTGTCTAAATATCTCCTTAACCATGTCTGGGGGGGGGGGGGGAGGGGGGATATAGTCCCAGAGTCATCTTTCAGCTAGGGAGCAGTATAAAAACAGCTAAAGAGATTAACTTTTGTTTTCGTTTCACTATTATTGAACTCACAAGCCAAATCCAACTGGAAAATGATGCCTTTTGGGTTCCCTTGTCATCATGAGATAAGTACGAGAAATATATGTGCAATAGCCAAATGGCCAATAGACAAAACACCCACTCCAAGTGACGTACTGTTTTCCATAGAGCACAGACAAAATCAAAACAACAGAATCGCTGCAAACAAAAACAAAATCACATTTCCCATAAGCATTCCAGACAGAGCAATTTTACAAGGAATGGAGCTGGGAAGGGATCCAGAATGAAAGACCAGGAGGGTGAGTGTGTGTCTCTGTGTGTGGAATGTCCTCTCTTTCACCTAAATTTTGTAGATACTGTATAAACATGGAGAACTTACATGTTTTGCTTTTAATGACTGCATGATGCTCATCCAGCAATTTTTGCATCACATGTGTACACCAGTTGACAAGGTTCAGCAACTGGGTCCGGTCTCAATCTGATTTCTTTGGCAGGATGCCAACAGCTGCTTTGTGATGAAACCCAGGTTTTAAATCAGTATATATGAGGTCAGAACATGGCCCTTTCTCTCCAAATGAAAAGTGAAATCCACCCCAAGAAATGGGTCTCATTCACAGAAAAACAGTAAGGTCACAGGTTAGGATGCAAAAGTGTGGAATTTTTTTTGGCATAAAGTAATGGAATTAGATTGGAAAATTCAATGCTGGATTTTTCACACAAATTTTCCAAAAGCGGGGGAAAAAAACACTGCAAAGTGCGCCCTGGAATATGTGTACTGTGCCCTACTAAAAACAGCCACATGATAAAGTGAATCTATAGGTCATCTAAATAATAATAATTAAAATTGTGAATTGATACCTATTTTAACTTTGTTAAATACCTGCTCCCAGAAACGTACTGTTTAAGAAAGTTATATTATTTGCATTTAGTTGAGATGCCTAGCTATCAACTATGGAAGAGTGGTTAATATCAACAGCCACATTTTACTATTTCAGCTAAGCAGCGGTACAGTATCTCCATCAGAGTGAATTCTTGTCAGCTACGCTCCTTGCTAACACAATTCCTATGTTTTGCCTGGCAGTAAATGGACGCTTCTGCCCCAGCATCATCTAAACAACTCTGTTAACATTTGCCCTCAAGCGTCTCTCTCTTTGTCCAGTCCCTGTCTTCTAACAGATGTCATCCAAGTCTAATCAAGCATAAAATGGTCATAAATATTTCTTTCTGGTAGATTTCACATTCGCATTTCATGCAGGGACATGATATTTTTCTGCTACCTCCAGGGAGTACCTAATGCAAAAACCAGTTACTTACATTCAAGGCTCATGTTTCTTTACTAAAATGCAGCACATGTTCTCAGTTTAGAAACGTAAAAACACACACATACACAGGGCTATATCTTCTTTTGTTTAACTGCCTCACTTTCAATGACAGACGCCCCAGTTTACAATAAAGATATAGCGTATCTTGTGTTTAATATGAAATCCCAGAAGCCATGCTATACTATTCTTAGGAAATCAAACACAATTGAAATACCTTAATTATCACGCAAAAGAGATTTAGCTTCTAGATACTTAATTGAACTAACAAGCTATTTAACAAATGCATGAGATAAGAAAGGCAGCTTTCTATTTTGGCTGATTTTATGCACAATTTTACAACCTACTTCATCATATTTAGTTAAAACAATAAAATGAACCTAGGGTATAAATTTGAGGTTCATGCCTATTTAGCAGATGAAAAAAAAAGAGGAAAAAGATAAGTGTGAGACAGAACTGATTTCCAGTACTTAAACTTTAATCATTCGCAGGCAAAACTACGTAAGCTAATTAATTCTGCCTACTTAATGAAAGAAGCCACAGTGAAGTCATATCCCATTCTGGCAAACTTCACAGTTAACATGTCAGAATGAAAAATAAAACCAACCTAAGATTATTTTCAAAGCCATATGTCTATTTGTTACTCTTTTATCACCCCTCCCCCATGATGTTTGTCAAAACAGAAATCTTATACAGCTATTTAAAACACACCACAAAATGTTTAAACGATACCGATCACAACAGCGAGGCTTCTCCTCGCATCTTCCCACCCCCACCTCCTCTTTCGCCGTTGAGCCTAATATTTGATTACTGTTAGTCAAATCAAGCTTTCAGGCAAATAATCTCCATTTTTTCAGTTAATGAGATGTGGTCGTGTCGACAACAGCTTGCAAAAACTTTTAATTCTGATTCCTGCAGGCTGTGCTGGCCTCTTTTACAGCAACTACTACTATATGAATGAGTCAAATTTGCCAAAATGACTTATGGAGACAAGTGCACATTTTAAAGAGGCACTAATTAAAAAAATACCCACTGGTGTCAATTTAAATACCATGAAAATAAAACTGTTAAAGTAGTTCAGCTACCATCTCATGGCTTTCCTCAGAGCACCTTCAATTCCAGTTGGATGGAATCCGCACTGCAAACACACTCTTTGCAAATGAACACATGTCTCCCTCCCCATCTTGAAGAAATTTGGGGGCTTGATATAATTAAACAATTTATGTTAATATTTGTTTCACATAAGCTATTAAGCAAGCCCTGCAGAACAAGAACTAATTGAGAGAGCTCCAAAGAGCCCTGCTGCTGAGAGAGGCAGCACATTTATACTGGTTTGAAGCACCCCTCCACACTGCCCTTCCCTGTTAGAGCCCCCCATCTTTTTTATAGAGCTCCCGGGAACACTGAGTCCCATTAGGATACACTGTATAGCTCCTATTAGTTTCTGAGATAAGCATCTGCATTTCCTGCTTAAAATAAATAGGTGGAACACTGTGAGAACTTCTCCAAATTCTTTTGACTTTTGAAACATTTTCTTTTTTTGACAAGAAATTTATACAGCACAGCTGTTCTACAATGTGAGCAGATGTGATACCAAAAAGGAGGAAAGATAGTCAGAGCTGAGAGGGCTCTATCTGTTTAAGGGGTTAAATATGCAATTACCACTGACTAAGACCAGAGAGACATAGATAAACAGAAGAAATGGAGTCCACAGATTCCATTCAGAAGCCTTCATCACATTACCACCAGACAGGAAACTCTTTAAGTACTATTTTCAGATGTTAAATCATTGTTCTTGCAGCACATATTCTCACTATTCCTGGGGGAACAATATCTGAAGACAGCGTGCTAACAAATGCAATCCAGTAAACAGGCATTTCCCCTCTTGTTGTTAGTACCTTTGTGTTCCAGCTCCCAGCTCTGTCATCCATGCCTTCTCTCTGCTTTGAAGTTAAAGTACTGAATGAGCGTTGTCATCTATTATCCAGAGTGTGCATGTAGATTATAAATAAGAAATAAAAGTGACTTTCAGTACACTGCTTTTGCATTAGCAAGTTGCCTTCTCTGTTACCTCCTCTGTCCTTCATACTTTGCTACCAATATATTGGAAGCTGACTTTTTCTCCTGTGGACTACAAGATACAACCTATAAAATATGTGTACACAGTAGAAGCAGATAGTTCTATTGCAACAAACAATAAACAGGTTTCAAATTCAGCTATAAATAGAAATCCTTAAGCTTTGCCTACAAACGTCCTTCAGGGCCATCTGAAACAGATGTGTTAGAAGCAGCTGAGAAGCAGGAGACAGGCTCAAAAGAATGGGGAAGTTGAAAAATGGAACCATGAAATAGGTCTAGATGATGAGGCATGAGAGTCTGTAAACCACAAAGAAAGGAGTCAGGGAATTAAGTTGGAAGATACCAGAGTTGGCAGTACTAAATAATCAGAAAACACCAAACACTAGAGCCAAAATAAGAAATGGGAAATGTTTCGTTAAGGTTACAAATTCTGGTATGCCCCAGTGGGCACAATCATACTCTCTAGGGATTTATGGGAGTTGTAATCCAAAAAGTAATTCCCCCACCTCTAGTCGAGCACATACGTATCATGCTTTTTAAACATCTACATGCAGATCTGAGAGATGTTCATGAAGAAAGGGCCTATGATGACACTTAGTTTTATCATTATTTAACAAATCATACCAAGGAGGATATGAAAGGTCTTAATTGTTGTTTGTTTGCAGTCAGGACATGAATTTAAATTCAGACAAGACAGCGGTTCTGTTGGTCACCAGAAAGACCAACCCATTATTGGAATACAACCAGTTCTCATTGACCAGGTCACAGCCAGGGGATGCTCTTGACCTAAGATTTTTCCTGGACAGCTGGGAGGGATTTTGCCCAGTTTTGTCTGGTTAGCCTACACACCCTTTCCTAGGAAAAAAATGATTCAACCACGTCATTTCATGTCAGAGTGCCATCCCAGTTCTATTCCTGTAATGCACTCTATGTATTTGAAAAATACTCAAAAGCTAGTTAATGAAAAGATGGCAGCTCAGCCATTACCTAGTGTGTACCACAGAGCCCACATATCACCAGCCTTGTGCTAACTGCACGGGTTTCCAATCTCATTCTGAGCTAAATTCAAGGTATGGGTTTGATCCACAAAGTCCTAAATAGCTAAGGAGCTCTATTATCTGAAAAGCATACTCCTCCTCTAGCAGTCTTCATAGGATCTGGGATATTTAGCAGAAGCACTAACCTGATGAACGCACAAGATAAGAATTTTTTTTAAGGTTCCTTGGTTATGAAACTCACTCTCAAATACAACCCATAGTTTCAGGCTGCATTGTATAAATCCAAGTTTGGCTTTGAACGCTGTCCTTAAAAAGTTGTTTTAAATTATTCAAATCTTTTTTAAAAAAATTATGTTTTCATCTGATTTATCTGCTGTGTATTACCTTAGGTGCCCGACTCAGAGGTGACAAACTAATACTTTTAATAAATAAATAAATGAAAATCTCTTTATTTGCATTCTCCATTTGAAACAGCAGAGCATTATTAATCATGCCAAATTTTATTTGTAGAATAAAGAGAGGTTTCCTTTTGTAGATCAATTATTTATATTTTAAATGTACATGTAACAATCTCATTTATTTATACTGGGATACATGGCAAATATATTTTCCTTGAATGCTAACACAGGACCATTTAACATTTCAGATGGCTCTGTACAGAGTAGTAAGGTTGATATTTAACATTGGAGGTCACTGAGGACATAGGAAGAACTTTGTTTTTCTTGTGTGCCTTCCAGTCATTTTTGACTTATGGCGACTATAGGGTGACCTTATTATTACAGGTTTTTCTGGCAAGATTTCTTCAAAGGTAGGTTGCCTTTGCCTTCCCATATGCCCTTATTTCTCTGACATATATGAATGGCTTTGAATGATCTCTATGAGAAAAAATACACCATGACATGAGGGACAATACTGATGTGGGAGTATCTACTGCTCAGTTGACCAAAGATCATGGCCAGAGATCACCCCAGTGGTTTGCATGGATGCTTCTTACTAAGAGTAAGACTGTCTTACTCTCAGTAATCCCAAGAAACATCTGTCTTCTTTAACAGTTGTTTCACTGAGAAAAGAATAGGTTTACTTCCTGGAACAAGAGAACAAATAGTTGCTTACCTGTAGTGGTCATCTGTGAAATCCGCACGTGGTAGTTAGTTGCACGTGTGCAGCTAAGCCGGAACCTCTAACAGCTGTTTCAAATGAGTAGGGCTATGGCCCCGCCCCTCCTCCCCAGAGGGTTGCATGGCAATAGCCGTAGTTCCTCTGTCATGTAACAGCAGAGTCCCCAGGCATGACAAACAGTGGGGAGGAAGGGCGGGGATGTGCGGATTTCACAGATGACCACTCAGAGAACCACAGTAAGCAACTATTTGTTCTCTCACGTAGTCTCTGTGAAAACCGCACATGTGGTAGATTAACAAGCTACTTACCGAGGTAGGTGGGTGTCATGCCACCGTTGAAAAAAGGACTGCCCGTCCAAAGGCTGCATGGCGCTTGGAGAGAATGTCCAGCTTGTAGTGTTTGACAAAGGTGAGTGGTGTTGCCTATATCGCTGCCTTGCATATGTCTTCCAAGAGAACACCATGGTTGAATGCTATTGAAGTTGTCACTGCCCTTGTGGAGTGGCCCTTGATGTGCATGGGGGGATTTTTGCCGGCCATTTTGTAGGCTAGACGGATGTTAGCAACGGCCCAACCTGAAAGTCATTGAGGAGACACTGGAGAGCCTCTAGCGTCCATTCGGTACTTGAGAAATAACTTGGGTGAAGAACTAAAGGGTTTGGTTCTATTTAGGTAGAAGGAGAGTGCCCTCCGGACGTCGAGGAGATGGAGGGAGCATTCTAATGGTGTGGTTGGCTTTTGAAAGAAGGCAGGCAATATAATGTCTTGTGATACATGAAAGAGGGATGCCCTCTTAGGAAGGAAGAATAAATCAAGCCTCATGACCACCTTGTCCGGGTGAAAACGCATGTAGGCTTCATCAGAGTGGAGGGCGCAGAGTTCACTGGCCCTACGTCCCGAAGTGACAGCTATGAGAAAAACGGTTTTCCATGTAATGTATGACAGGTCAGCCATCGCCAAAGTGTGCTAAACGTGAACCAAAATAAACAGGAACTTGGTCGTCAGTGGTGGAAGGAACAGTGGAGTCGAGGATGTGAGCCGTCACCATAGTAGGGGTTACAGGGGTTGTAGGAAGGCCGGGGGAGGGGACGCTAACTTCGTGATCTAGGCTGGTATCGTCCCCTGCCCTGCTGGCGTGGGCGGTTAGCCGCTGGTTGCCTTGAGGTGGGCGGTTGGGATGGCTGGGGTAGCTGCCTGGTATTGGCAGTATATGGCCTTCATTGGTAGGAGGGATATGGTGTCCATCTGGCTCTGGGAGGATAGTTACTGAAGGAGGAAAAACCATAACTATGTGTTGTCTTTTTCATTTCCTGTGTGCTTTTTAGTTGACCATCGGTGTCTGGGTGAAACAAGGCATCATCATGGACCGGTAAATTCTCTGCAATATCCCTGCCCTCTTCAGACAGCGTAGAGGCTCGAAGCCATGCGTGTCTTCTGATTGCTGTTGCGAACATTCACCCTGCGGAGTCCGCTGTATGTTTCACCATCACCTTTTGAGCTCTGGCAAGGGCGATGGCTTCATGGTGGCATGCTGTGACGAAGGAGCGATGCTGTTGAGGTATCATCTCAAGGTAAGGACCCTTCTTTATCACCCGGAGTAGGGCATGAATTTGATGAACATCTGCCTTGAGTGACTTTAATTGCCAAGGAATTGGGCTTAGGTGGTCGAGTTGCCCACGGGGCAGAGGTTAGGTCAACTCTATAGAGGCTATCAAATCTCCTGGAGACAGGTGGGACAGTGAATGGAGGGGTATCTGGGGTTCTTGCCAATTGCAAGAGGTATGGCAATGGAGGGAGAACCATAGATGGTGTTGGGTTTTGTTGTTGTTCCGAGGGAAATAAGGGATCCTCTATTGGTTTTTGAGGAGCAGGCACCGGTAAGGTCAAAGCCCGTGAAAGTATAGTCATCAGGGCCGAGAATGTTAGCATCTCTTCAGGCGGTGTATGATCTAGAGGTGCTGGGCCCACATGCTCAGTTTCAGACATGTAAGAGTCTGAGTCAGTGGCAGAGAGGTATTGAGATCCTCCTGGTGATATGAGGGCTGAGCTGGGGGTGGAGGGTCTTGTGGAGAGAGTACAGATGGTTGGGTGCGGTTAAAGGCCACAACCGGGCCAAAGAAATATTCTCTGCCACCAGGAAAGCGATGAATAAGGTCTTCATGGAGAGGGGAGAGCGCACTTTGAGTGGGCACTTCACTCCATGGTTGTCATCAAGAAGGAGATTGCAAACACTCATGTGAGTAAGAGGCAGGCCTTGGAGACAAGAAGCGCTGAGCAGGGGTAATGCACTCAGGTGACGGGATTGTGGGGAGGGAATGTGTGGCCTGACTTTGTGGCACGGTCTGTGGCCCTGGTGCCTCAGTCCCGAGGGCATGGGACCGTGCATGCAGTCTCATCGGGGTCGAGAGACTGCCTTGAATCAACGGTGCGGGGGGATTGGCTACTTCCAGCTGGAGCAGGGCCGTTTCCTCTCCCCAAGATGGTGTTGCCTGTGGAGGCTTGGGTTGCCCCGCCTCCTGGCCAACATGGAGCCCTGGCGTGGGCGGAGTTGGTGAGGGGGCCGTCCCTGCAACAGTAAAGGACGGCTTAGACTGGGACAGGTCAGAAGAGGCGGAGCGATGCTTCTTCCGCTTCTTTTTCTTTTCCTTTTCTCCCCCAGCATGTTCCCAGGCAGGGGAAGGGGAAGGGCGGCGTTTGGCCTTTGTCGAAGGAGTCGGGGGGAGAGAGGAAGGCGGGAGGCAGAGAAAGCGGCCTGGCGTCGGTGGAGCCGAGGCATTCTGCTGAGCCGCCTGAGGAGGGAGAAGTGCGCGCTCATATAGTAGCGCTTTAATTCTGGTCTCCCTGTTTTTCCTTGCCTGAAGCGTGAACGCTCGGCAGGCGGAACATGAGGCCATGGAGTGGGCCTCTCCGAGGCAGAGTAGACACTTGTTGTGCCTGTCTGTGTCTGGGAGTTTCCCTCCACACGACAGGCACTTCTTGAAGACTGGAGTCGCCATATTTGGCAGAAGTAGGGACAAAAAGGTAAGTGGATAAAACAAAAATACTGGGTAAAGGAGGTTCCTAAAGACTGCTGCTTTACACGGCGGGAAAAAAGGAACTACAGCTATGGCCACGCAAGCCATATATATACCCTCTGGGGAGGAGGGGCGGGGCCATAGCCCTACTCATTTGAAACAGCTGTTAAAGGTTCCGGCTTAGCTGCACACGTGCAACTAACTACCACATGTGTGGTTTTCACAGAGACCACATGAGGGGATTACCTACAAAATATATTCTTTCGGGGTGGGGGGTGTTTTTGTTTGGTTTATTGCATAAACTATAGAGATATTTTCTCTCAATACTTCACAATTTTGGAATATTGATAATTCATATCTGAATGACAATGCTGAGCGAGATGTTGTCAGAAGTATTTCGTGCATTAATATGCATAACTCCTTAGTTTCTCTACAACAGGGGCCCCCAAACTAAGGCCCGTGGGCCAGATGCAGCCCTCCAAGATAATTTATCTGCCATCCGCCCTTAGCCTTTAGACTTAGGCTTGCCCTAAGTGTGAAATGACTTGAAGGCACACAACAACAACAACAACCCTAATTAAATTGACTATCTCATCACCCAGAAGCAGGCCCACACTTCCCATTGAAATCCTGGTAGATTATGTTAGTTAAAAGTTAGTTAAAAGTCCAAGAGTCGTCACCGCAAAAGCCTAAAGAAACGTCATTTCCAAGTCTGTCAAACAGAGTCGTTGTCACGTCAGTCCACAATCCAGGGAAGGAGAAAGCCACACTCATGAGAAGTCAGTACAAGTCGAAGATCCACAGGTAACACGAACTCCAGGCTGCAGAACCCGGACCCAAAACGCAACACGAGAACAGGCAGCAACAAATACACACCATACAATAACGTAACCAACACTTTGCCTTCTGCAAAGGTTCCTCATTTCAGAGCCTACTTTTATCTTACACATCATCATCTAATGATGAGCTGGCCTCCACCCCATCATCATCTCTTACAGCTGTCCTTGTCTTCACAAGTGAACCCCTGTTTCCATCCCTCCAGTTCCTCCATCTCTTGTCAAGACTTAGGCTTCCCCATGATTCAGATGTATCTCCCCTTTGCCAATCCTCATGTCCCGAAAACCCCATAAATGTGTCACTAGAGGTTGGCTCTGCACATACATCCCTCACCTCTTGTACCTTAGTCCAATCCACTGTGTCCTCCCCATCCTCATCACTCCCAGACCCATCATTCCCAGAGAAACCCATAAACGAATCATCATCTGTGGGAACAGTAAGTATATCCCAGATCCTTTTCCTTTGCTGTTCTTCATCTGACTTCTGTTCGCGAGTAGCCCTTTCCCCCCTTCTGGTACTCATACTACTGCTTGCAACATTATTTACAGGCTCTATTACAACATGAACACCTAGCATAAAACAGTAATTTAAAGTGGTATGTGTAATTTTGAAGAACTGTTATTATAACATTTATTCTTCAATATAGATGTATTTACTTAGTCTTCAAATAATCACCATAGTTACTATTCGCTGTTAAAGGATGTATACATTTTGCGACATCCTGTATATTAGCTCCTTTTTGGATGAACTGATCCGTTTTGTGATATTCATTTATTATATTGTCAATCCTTTCAGATTCGCTTTCTATATTCACAGATTCTGCATCCGTGTCTTGAAATTACTTGAAAAAATAGTATTCATTCACAAATTTTGGTATTCAAGGGATGGGGGTTGTCCAAGAATCCAACACCAGCCAGTAACAAGGTCCTACTCTAATCAAGTTTTCTGCTTTCCATTGCTATTTTAGCAGTAGCACCAGCAGCAATAGTATTTTAATGCGCTTCATTCTACATTCTCACTGTTTTGAGTTCCCTACTTTAAGACCAGTTCTGGAGGCCTTTTGGTAAAACAGAATAGACTAACTACATTTTTTTTGTACCTGAGATAGTGGTCTTAGTCATGGAGAAGGAGGGTAGAGTTAAGGAAAAGACTGACACCCTCCATTCCTCACTTCTTCCCCCTCTCAAACCTTGCTAACCATTTAATGAGTAATAAAGAACATGCATAGTATATATATTTTAAGGAAATAAGGCATCAATTCAGGTGGGCTGAATTCAGATACATTTCAAGATTCACATTAGTTTCCCTGTATCTATTCTGACTAACCATAGATCTAACCTTGTGTCGAACCTCATTTGCATGTCTTCTTCTTTTCCTTTTTTTAACCACTAAAATGTTATGGTCCTTGGTTTGTTTTCCTGGGTCAGACCCACTCTGCAATCAGCAGTACCTAAATGAATCCGCACATCATGTTAATCATGAAGTAACCATAACTAAAAGTCTGGATGTGTGAAACTGCTAACATCAGTAACTTCCTGGCACACCACCACAAATGACTGTGGCTCATGCAAATACCCCAAACCAAGTCAGGGAAGTGGTGAAATTCAGTGATCTTAGCTTAGTTATTATGCAGTTATGGAAGGATTTAACTTACATATTTGATTCACTCTTACTTATCAAATATAGGGTCAAGATATAAATGTTACAGAAAGGGCTCCAACACATATGAAAAATATTCAACCATGCTGTAAGTGGCACATTTACTGGCATTTGTCTCAACTAGTATGTTACTCTTTAATCCCTATGTATTTTGCAGTTCATTTCAGAAGTGTAATACACAGACCAATACTGGGATTTCTGCTAGTTGACACAAAACTATCCCAGATGGAGGAGTTGGGGTGAATTTTATTTTATATACTGCACACACGTCCTTCTGAGAAAGCGTAAGGATAATAAATGGTAACATCAAAAATCACAGAAAGCTGAGAGAAATTTCAAACATACTTTCTTCAGACCATTTCTGATAATCTCCAGATATAACTGTACTGTGATTGGGGCCTTTAGTCAGAACTTACTGAATTGTCTTTATTTTAATATTCCAGTGCCACATGGAAGTGTGTATGTGTGTGTGTTCAAAAACATTGAAGAAATAATCAAATATGTGTTCTTTGGGTGACAGGGAAGGCTGTTGAGGGGAATCCTGAAATGAAGGTTAGAATATGTGTGCAAATTTTTCACATGCAAAATAAACTAAGAAAAACAGCATTTTATGCCTTGGAGAAAGAATTTTCTGTACAGAAAACAGTTTCTGTACAGAAATGTTATT
The DNA here is from genome assembly GCF_035594765.1 of Anolis carolinensis. Taxonomy (NCBI): domain Eukaryota; kingdom Metazoa; phylum Chordata; class Lepidosauria; order Squamata; family Anolidae; genus Anolis; species Anolis carolinensis. Next base: position 46,839,521 of record NC_085842.1, read on the forward strand.
TTCTGTGTAAAGTATACTATTTCTGAATATAAATGCAATTTCCTAAATCTGCATGCTTTTGTATAGAAAGTCACATTTTCTATACAGAAAAGATTTCTGTACAAAATATGTTTCCTGAACAGAAAATAATATTTCTGTGTAGAAATACAACTTTTTGCACAGAAAACAATTTTCCATATTGAAAAAATGTGAAATTTGCACATAAGGACTAAAATCTTATTGCTAGTCCTGGTAGGAAAAGACTCATTCAACTGATGTGATTTACCTATGTGATGACTCCCGATTATTTGGAAGTAACCAACAGCTGGCCAGGCACAAAGTCCTGAATTGTAAATACATTTCAAAAACTGTGTACATTTTGAGGACTTTCTTGCAACATGCTAAATTCCTCTGTGTTTCCTTCAACAATGAAGGGAGAGTTAACTCTAGCTTCAGAAAGTCTACCGTACAGGGATAGAGGGATAGTTAATTCATTTTTGCCTTATGACAATTCTGAGGAAAACACCTCTGAAGCTTATATTTTCACTGCAAAACTACCAATGAGGATTGCGTTACAATGCTAGCTCCATATTTATAATGATATTTCCTCATGAGAAGCGATTCAATACCACTTTTATGATGTCCGAATCCTGATAGCTATAAACAAACCCTATTTCATTTTTTGTATTTTTAATACCTACGTGCTCAGTGCAACCGGTAATTTAAATTAGGGAGCATCCAGTTTAACCCACAGGTATGACAGATAGATCATTAATGACTAGATATGCTATGGCTTTCCTAAATGTCTATCTGTCAATATTATCTACTGAAATATTTCACTATGACAAAAATAATAAAAAGATAACAAAAAACCTACAACTAAAAAACTATACTCAAATATTAGGAAAGACTCTGATTAATGGAAAGCAGTTTTGAAAGGATTATATATTTGGAAGGATTTGCTTAATAACATTCACAAATGATCACATGCTTTCCTTCTATCTGCTGCTTTCCCCCTCTACTTTTCCTTCCAAAATGAGCAGTGTTTATATAAGCAGTACAACTATTTTGGAAATCTTAATTTCATGTTTCACAGATCTTACTCTGAAGAGCATAATGAAAGAGAGGAGCTGTCTGAATTGCAGAGGACTTAAAAGAGAAATCTCTTCTGTTAAACCCATGTCAATTTCTGATATAATCTAGATTTTTCAACAATTTTATCAGGTCTAAAAATGTTTTTGCTTCTTTCAGTTAATTTACTTTCTACACTGTCCTTCTCCCAAAGTGGGACTTGTGGCTGTGATTCACAACACAGAAATGCATACACACACACACACACACACACACATATACAAACATTCCAAAGAAATTCAGTATTATACAGAAGAGTTTAAACTTATTACAGAGGATAAGCAAATGTTGGAACTCTCTATTCACACAAACCACATGCTATGGATTTATTGGATGTTGCGAGACACTTTAGCTGCGTTTAGTCTTCTTACAGCACACTCCTAAGTCTGTCTATTCAGCCATAAGTGCCACTGTATTAAATTGAGTTACCATGAGGCAAGTGAGAACGAAATTACAAATATAAAGGACAAATAGTAAAAGAATTACATATACTGAACCCAGGTTATGGCCCTCATGTTGAAGTGTTCTAGCTTGTGTATGATATCAGGGTTTTTTTTTTTTACATAAATAAAGCAAAGTAGAAATCCACTGAGACAGTAGAACACTATCAACAATTTGCAAGATACAGGCATATCTCAGGTCTCTTCTACACTGCCATATAATCCAGATTATCAAAGGAGATAATCCACATTATCTGTTTTGAACTAGATTATATGAGTCCACACTACCATATAACTCAGGTAAAAACAGATAATCTCGATTTTATGGCAGTGTGGAAGGGGTCCTCAGTTAACAAAGCTTTTGACAAAGAAACTCCTCTTTACAAAGTCTTTTAATGTTTGTTGTATCAGCACTAATAGTGAATGAGGCTGGAGAAATGCAGATGTTCAGGAACAGGAGCTAGAAAATAATATGACTGGACTATAACAAGTCCTTTTGGCACCGTATGTACCTACATCTAACATGGAAGGTGAACAGCAACTATCTCAAGAATACCTTATTGAACATATGTGAAAAGCAAATTTGAGAGGAAAAATAATGGGAAAGGAATTTAGTCTGCTTCACCTATTTGAATGTTTGAAAAGCACAATCTTTATGTTTGGCAGCCATACTGGGAATCACAAAAAATGTGTAGGGGGCTTATACCTGGGTGGATTTGGAAGAAATTTCCAAAGTATTTTGTTTATATATCTAGGACTTACTTGTCCTGTTTGTTTTCTTTTACATTTCACAATATGAAAAGTTTGCTAAAGTATGTACAACTGCAGGAATCTTTTTTTGCTACAGGAATCTATCCTTATTCTCCCTATGATCTCTGCCTCTGACACCAAATTTTCTGTTAAAGTAATGATGCCCAGGAGTGTATCTACCTTGTTATCTGTAAGGGGGGGCATGACTCATGAATTAGTAGCTAAAAATATCTACTATAGTAATTCAAACACAATATTGGTGAATGCCATCTTTTCCTGATTATGTCAAACAATGTTCTTTTTATCCATGCTCTTTTTACCCTTTATGGAAATGAAATGGCTAGTTAACAAAATATTTGAATGAATAAAAAAGTACCCTCATGTGTGAGCAAAGAAACATTGCTAATCACCACTAAGCCTTTATAATCCAATCTTCACACAAGTTAAAAGTATAGAGCTATGTGTAAAGTAGCTTCAAAAGGTCTCTGTTAATCAGTAGAACTTGGAATAATTTCTGGTAAAAATGGGGGAAGGTGTATTTCATTCTATATGTATTTTCACTGTTGTGAAAAGGGTCCAAATGTGTCATACAACACTGAAAATATGAGTCAATCCCTCTGCCTATCAAACAGGTGCAGCATCTGTTGTTGTTGTTGTTGTTGTTGTCATTATTATATCTATTTCTATGCTTTTACATTGCAGCACACAATATTATGAAAGAACAATGCAACTTAATATCCACAAATATAAAAATAGAATTAAACAAGTGTCAGTTAAAATTACCTAGAAAACACTAAATACTGTTACAATAATCTAATACCCTACAGCATCCCCTTGCTTACTCTTGAAAACTCTAAAGGAAGTCTGCATTTCAAAGAATCCTGATCAGTTTACCTATACAAACTGTCAAAAAGAAAAAAAAACCCTGTTCAAATCAAAATGGCTTGCATTTGTCTATGCAATATTTACTACAAAGAGAAGTCTTGTGCTTTCTGAAGCATTGTATTGAATAATATAAACAGATCGATATTGATTATTTTGTGTAATATTCCTGCCTAGACGCGCGCGCGTGTGTGTGCATGTATGTATGTAGGTTCTGCACCTGGGTGGCTATTCATCAATAACACATCTCTAGCAGTATAGGCTTTGTGGTATGCTGGTCCTACCCAAGTAAAGGACACTTACTCAACGTGTTTTAGGGAACCTTCTCCCCAACTCTTGATTCATAAACAGTCCATAGTCCTACCCCTCTTCCCATACATTAAATAGTGCAACACAATAAGGAACACAATAAGAAACACACTGTGCTGTAGAGCAAATTACAGCTAATTGGTTTACTTGTGTTTAACCAATTGGATGCTGTAATTCCAAAACAATTGAGGAGTTTAGTGAGTCCATTAACTGCCAATCGTATACACAGATTCTTAGATATAGATTCCAGTAGCAGAAAGATTTTAAGGTTCTGCAATGTTGGCAGGTTGTACATCAGTGCTGTTATGGGTATATCAGTTGTCTTTCAATGCTCAACCTTCTGAAATACGGAGCACAACAGTAGCAATGCAGTGTAGCAACGACAACAGGCTCTCCCCACCATTGCTTTTAATCTCCTGCTATCCAACCATTGCATCATATCCAACTCATGACACTATAACTGAGCAAACAGAAAGAAAATTTTGCCTTCCTTAATGCAGATCAAGTATGGTTGCTTACCTGTAACCGTGTTTCTCCGAATGGTGATCTGTGGAATCCACACATATTGGTAATTCCTTGCACGTGTGCAGCCTGATCGGAACTTTAAACAACTGAGTCTAGTTTGGCTACAGCCCCACCCACCTTCCCCTGAAGGTATATAGCCTCAGGTGGGGATGTAGCCCACGTTCCCTACCGCCGTAGCGGCAGTTGAGAGAGGCATGATGTGAGCGGGGAGGATGGGTGGGGATGTGTGGATTCCACAGATCACCATTCGGAGAAACACGGTTACAGGTAAGCAACCATACTTTACTCCTCATGGTGTCTGTGGAATGCACACATATTGGTAGATTAGCAAGCCACTTACCGAGGATGGAGGGCGTCATGCCACTGCTGAAAACAGCACCGCTCTCCCGAAGGACGCCTGGCGCTTGGACAGCAGATCCACCTTGTAATGTGACACGAAGGTAAGAGGTGTAGACCAGGTCGCTGCCCTGCAGATTTCCTCCAAGGGTACACCGCGGCCAAAGGCTGTGGAGGCCGCAACGGCCCGCGTGGAGTGGCCCCTCAGCCCCGAAGGCGGCTCCTGTCCTGCCAACTGATAGGCGAGCTTAATCGTGGCGATCACCCACGCCGACAGCCGTTGTGGAGACACTGGGGTCCCCCTGGCGTCCGCCCTATACTTTAAGAAGAGGCAGGGAGACTTCCTGAATTCCTTTGTTCGCTCGACATAGAATGCTAATGCCCTGCGGACATCTAGCAGATGGAGGGCCTGCTCTAATGGAGTAGCAGGTTCCTGGAAAAAGGCCGGGAGCACGATGTCCTGTGCCGAATGGAATAGGGTATCGACCTTGGGGAGGAAGGCAATGTCAGTCCTCATCACCACTTTGTCCTTATGGAACCTCATGTAGGGGTCGTCGACGCGCAGGGCGCAGAGTTCACTGGCGCGTCTCGCCGTCGTAATAGCCACTAGGAAGGCTGTCTTCCATGACAGGTGGGCAAGGTCAACCGTGGCGAGAGGTTCGAACGGGGGCTTCGTGAGCGCCGAGAGTACCAGCCGTAGTTGCCAAGCGGGCGGCGGGAGGGCGGAAGGTGGATAGGTGTTTTTATAGCCCTGCAGGAAAATCTGAACCATGGGGTCCTGGAAGCAAGATGTGAGGCCACGGCGCTTCCGATAGGCGGAGATCGCTGCTAGATAGCATTTGACAGAAGAGAGCGCCATGCCCCTCTGCGCCAAGGAGGCGAGGAAGTCCAACAAGAGGGGTATTGGCGCAGCTAGCGGGTCAGCCCCCCGCTGTTTTACGAATTCTGCAAACTTCCCCCACTTATAGGCGTATGACCGCTGGGTGGACGGTCTGTGCGCTGCTGCCAATATGTCCAGCACGGCTTTGGAGAACGGCTGGGGCGTACTCTCCATGCCACCAGATGAAGCCAGTGGATGTCCGGGTGGCGAATTGTGCCGTCTTCGCTCGTCAGAAGATCTGGTCGACGGGGAAGGTCGTGATGACATCCGTCTGTCATGGCTGCCAAGAGGGGAAACCAGGGCTGGCGAGGCCACCAGGGTGCTATCACGATGGCGTCCGCCCTGTCGTGATACAGCTTGGAAACGACCCTGGACAGGAGCGGAGTGGGCGGAAAGACGTATAGGAGAGGGCCTGTCCAACGGAAAAGAAACGCGTCCCCGAGGCACCGTGTGCCCTCCGGCTTCGCCCCCCAGGCGCAGAACAGGTCGCACTTGGCATTGTGCTGGGATGCGAACAAGTCTATGGTTGGGCGGCCCCAGCGGCGAAACACCGCCGCTACCTCGTCGCGGTGTAGAGACCACTCGTGGCCACTGGACGGGGTTCTGCTGAGGTGGTCGGCCAAGGTGTTGGAGTGCCCTGGCAGGTGTACTGCCGACAGCAGGATGGCGTTCCCCACGCACCAATCCCAGATTGTCATGGTGAGGGCCAGTAGGGCACGGGATCTCGTGCCCCCCTGTTTGTTTATATACCAGACCACCGTGGTGTTGTCTGTACAAACTTGTACTGCATGCCCCCGCAGGACATCCTGAAAGGCCTGTAGGGCCTTGTATAGAGCAAGGAGTTCTAGGAGATTGATGTGTCGTCTGCGCTCGGCTGGTGTCCACTGGCCACGCACGGCGAGGCGTCCGGTATGGGCGCCCCACCCGAGAGGAGAGGCGTCTGTCGTGATGGTACGGGATGGGTCCCGAACACGGAAGGGCATGCCCTTGCAGGCGTTTGTCCTGGACAGCCACCAGAGCAGGGAGTGGCGGACGTGCGGAGGTGGAGCGAGCAGAGTGGAGGGTTCGTCTCGCAGTGGCTTGAAGCTTCGAAGGAACCACGACTGGAGGGGCCGCATCCGAAGGCGGGCCAACGGGGTGACCGCCGTTGTTGATGCCATATAGCCGAGCGCGGACTGGATGTGGTCTGCCCGCACCAAGGGTTGGTGCCTTATCCGCAACAGTGATGAGCGAAGTGCGAGAAAGCGCTCCTCTGGTAAGTATGCCCTCCGGGACGTCGCGTCGAGGAGAGCCCCGATGAATTTGGTTCTCTGTGACGGCTGGAGGTTGGATTTTGTGTGATTCACCACCAGCCCCAGGCTCTGGAGGAGTGAAAGAGTGAAACTAATGTCGCGTAGGAGGCGGTGGCGGGACCCCGTGACCAGCAGCCAGTCATCGATGTACGGGAACACCGTGACCGCCTGGGTTCTCAGGTGTGCCGCCACCGCCGCCATCACTTTTGTAAATACCCGGGGAGCCGTGGAGATCCCAAAGGGGAGGACGCGAAAAGAAAATGCTTTATTGCCAATCATAAACGATAAAAAACGATGATGTCGCGAAGCTATCGCGATGTGAAAATAAGCGTCCCGGAGGTCAATCGTCGCGAACCACGCCCCCTCCGGGAGGAGAGGGAGAATGGTTGCAAGCGTGACCATCCAAAAGTGGGTGCCCAGATATAAGTGTTGAGGGCTCTTAAATCCAAAATAGGGCGCTGACCTCCGCCCTTCTTTGAAACTAAAAAGTACTTAGAAAAAAATGCCCTTGAAAAGGAACTTGGGTGCAAGGGGACTACAGCCCCTTTATCTAACAAAGTGCGCACCTCCTGCCATAAGACTTCCGATGGCAGGGTGGCCCTAAGGCGGCCTACAACGGGCCGTGTATGGAAATCAATTGAGTAGCCATTACGGACTACATCTAAAACCCACCTATCCGTGGTAATGGCGGCCCACGCCGAGAAAAACTTTTGCAGGCGTGACCCAAACTTAAAGTGCACCCCTGGGAGGGCCTGACGTCTTTCCAGCGTCGTAAGGTTAACAAAGGAGGACGTAAATGAAGATAAAAATGAATAATCGCGTGGGGCGGGTGCCCGAGAGGGCGGCCGGGTGGCGCTAAACGCGGCGTCTAGACTGGGATTGAAAACGGCCCCTACCCTGTTGCCGAAGCCGGGACTGCGGAGGCTGGCGGGCTGTTTGAGGCGACGGCGCCTGCGGAAAGGGCCTGGCGCCGACATTGTAGGGCCTACGAGCCTTGGTATCTCTGGGTGGTGTAGCCATATCTGTTAGCTGCCTGCCGAACTTCCTGTTTATGCTTCAACTTCTCGTCCGTCTCTGGATTAAAAAGACCGGTGTCGTGCGCGGGAAGATTTTCCGCAAGAGCTCTGCCCTCTTCCGACAAGGTTGATGCCCGTAGCCAAGCGTGGCGTCGGATTGAAGTGGAGGTGGCAAACATCCGGCCGGCCGTGTCTGCCGTATGTTTAGCCATGTCCTTCTGTGCTCTAGACAGTAGCAGGGCTTCCTGATGTATCGCTGAAGCATAGGCTTGATGCTCCTGAGGGAGAGAAGCCACATAGGTACCCATGCGTTTCCATAGGTATTCTTGGTATGCTGACATATATGCGCCGTAATGAGCCAGGCGCGTAACGAAGGCCGCGCCGGCGTGAACCTTCCTACCAAGACCCTCCAGCTTCTTTCCCTCCTTGTCTGCGGGTGAAGTTTGAGACCTAGACCCTCTTCCCCGGGTCATATCCGCCACAATAGTGTTGGGCTGCGGCGGTTTGGCAATCCAGGGAGCTGATGTCAAGTCAACCTTGTAAAGCAGCTCATTCCTTCTGGATACCGGGGCTACGGATGGGGGCGCCACCTCCGGGGTTTTGGTCAGTTGTAGAATGTACGGAATGGCCGGCAGCACCGTGGCTGGGAGCGGGGCCTGCTGCTGCTGCTCAGAAGGGAACAAAAAATCTTCCACAGGCTTTTGAGGGGGGGCGACCGGGACTTTCAGGGCTTTTGTAAGCCGTGACAACAATGCTGCAAGAGAAGCCGCATCCGCCGTTACAGGCGTTTCCACCTGAGCCCCCTCATCCTGCTCCCTTAGAGAGTAGGACGTATGGGATCCCGAAGCAGACACATAGTCTAAGGCCTGAGCATCCATGCTTGCCTCGGCACGGGGGGCCTGCCGCGGCGTCGAGTCGCCCTGAAGGGATGGGACTGGCGGCTGGGCAGTATGGTCCTCCGGAACGAGGACAGGCCCGAAAACATAGGCATGGCCTCCCGGTGAGCGGTGCACAAAATCTTCACGGCCCGAGTAGCCCCGGTACAGGGAGTTGCCGTGCCATGTTACTAGGCTGCCAGAGCCTGCTCTGCGCCCCGGGGAGGAAACAGACCGTGGGAGCCCGGCCTGGGACGGGCTCCTTGAGTGGAAAAGGGAAGGCGGAGGCGATGGCCTACACGCCACGTGGGCCGCGCCCGGGCCTTTTCGGAAAGGGGATAGCTGCTGCTCACCCCAGGCCTCCGGTCCCGCGGCGGCGGCCGAGTGCCGCTGGATCCGGGCCCCCGGTTCCGCGGCCTGAGTTTCATCGCGGGGGCCCGCCTCCGCTTCGGGGAGGGGGGCCGCACCCGCCTGAAGGCCAGACGTCCCTGGCGTGGCCCAGCCGGCCTCACGCGGCCTCTGCGCCGCGGTGGGCGGGGCCTGTGAAGACCCGGATGTTCCTCCCTCTGGCGCCGGCCGCATGGTCGCTGACGCTGAGCTCTCAGCGTCCCTGCGTCTCTTCTTCTTCTTGCGGCCACGCTCCTCCCCCGAGGCCTGGGGAGAACGCGGCCGCTGCGGGGATGGAGAGCGCGGCCGCTTGGAGGAGGAAGCCGTTGGAGAGGTGAGCGGCTGGCATGGCTGGGAGGCGGGTTGGGAGGCTGAAGGCAGCAGCCGCTTCTCTGGCTGCGCCGGGAATAGCGCGCGCTCATATAAGAGCGCCTTCAACCGAGCCTCTCTGTTTTTCCGGGCCTGAGGTGTAAAAGCCCGGCATACCCCGCAGGTCTTCGTGGAGTGCGTCTCTCCCAGACAAAGGAGGCATTTCTCATGGCCATCTGAGTCCGGGAGATTCCCTCCGCACCCCGAACACTTTTTAAATCTAAGAGCCATAACGGCTAGCTGGGCCTGAGCCACAATGTCTAAGTTAGAAGCCAAACTAAACTAAGTTCCTCAACGCTGCTGCGGCGGCAAAAAAAGGAACGTGGGCTACATCCCCACCTGAGGCTATATACCTTCAGGGGAAGGTGGGTGGGGCTGTAGCCAAACTAGACTCAGCTGTTTAAAGTTCCGATCAGGCTGCACACGTGCAAGGAATTACCAATATGTGTGCATTCCACAGACACCATGAGGAGTAACCACACTGCCTCACACAGAAGGGCAACAGTGTCAAATCCTGAAAAGTACCCAAACCCACTTATAAGTGCCTCATACAGATCCATAGCAATACAAATGCAAGCTGCTTGCTATCAATAGAACAGACAAAAAGGGCTGAAAACAGAATGAAGGATAGTGCAAGTACATTCGAGGGGGCTCTCTCAAGGAGATTGCATACCACCTGATCATTCATCACTCAAATATTCTCAGCCAAGTGTTTGAATTGTTTCTATGGTAAAATATTGTTTGAACTTATGATAGAGCTTTTGTCTGTGCTACTGGACCTCTGGTTTGAAACCTTGATCAGGTCAACAAATAGTGCCTTAAGTGCTGAACTAGTCTTTCTAGGAGCTCAGCCACAATGACTGAAAAATATATGGTCTGAAAACTCAAAGACAAAGCATAAACTATTACCATCGCAATATAACAACATTACTATTGAAGAGGAGATGATAGATATTTTAGTGTTTTTAAAGGAGAGGAAGAAAATAATAATGGCTAACAAAATGCACAACGCAGTGACACAGATGGCAGTGCTCAAATTACACTTATAAAGTGAAGCCTGGGGGGATCTATTTCTGTACATTTTAATTGACAAGAAATATTTGGTTTACCTGGGCCTTGCAACAAGAAACTGAGCAAGTGTGAATCAAGTTTAAATTTAAAAGCAGTGTGAAATTAGGTATTCATGAGGACGGTACAAATTAGAGAGTACCATTTTCATTTACGGGGGGGGGGGGGGATGTAACTTTGAATAAGAGAGATATAAAATCTCACTAAATGGAGTTTTATTGGGTGGTAACTAATTGATACTGGTTCATTTCTGCACTTCTAATACAAAAGTGCCTGTATTCTCTTCAACTTGGGAGTTACCACTTGGACTGCAAAAGGAATATGATTTGTCCTGGGTAAATTTCAACTTGTTACTCTATTGCTGAACAACTAGTAGCTAAGATGGACCTGTTACTGTGGCTAATACAAAAAGAGGACAAAGGCTTTATCTCCCTACCCCAGGGCTTCTGGTATAGTTTAACTTTCTTTTCCTCATATTTCCTGGATCTAGATTTTCTTAGGCAACACTCATGACAAATATGCCTGGAACTGCATACTATGCACAGAAACGTTTTTGTTTTTGTTTTAAACAAAAAACAAAACAAAACAAAAAAACCCTAAGTATTACTTCTATGGCAAAGGAACATTTGGAGGAGGTTCTATGGGTTGAAGAGGTGGCAGAAAATGACTATTCAACTCTTATGGCTTCTCCCTAGCTATAAACACATGCTTCCAAGTATGTAGCTGCTGTGAAAAAGGCAAGATCCATTTCACAAATAAAATAATTGAACATAAAACTATGTTATATTACACTTATACACAATTATGTTGCAATCACCCTTGGAATGTTATGCCGAGACTTTAAAAAGTGTGTTGTAGAGCTGGAAAAACTGAATCCCATTGGGGTCACAGCAACATCTTTCATCATAAGGGTTGAAACACTTGGGGTTCTTACCTTTGGAAAAAGGAGAATACGGAAGCCATGGTACAAATAATGAAATTATGCAGAGACAGTATATATTGAACAAGTGATGACTTTCTGTTCTCTCATGAAATGAGAACCCGAAGTTATCCAATGAAACTGAATGGTAGGAAATTCAGGACTATTAAATACAAGTATTTGTTTCATTTCATTCACAGAACACACAGCTAAACTCTGAAATTTAGTACTACAAAATGTAGTGATGGCCAGAAGCCTGGCTAGTTTTAAAAAAGGATTAAAACAACAAACTGGAAGGCATGTAAGTGAGTGAATAAAAAGAGTCTAGGCTCCACTTACTATGCAATGGTCAAAAACTGTATTCTTTGAAAAGCCCAACATAATTCAGCCTTATTTCAAATTGGTCTTCTTCAGAAATTACTGGAGTTAAGGTAAGCACTTTCCATACAAGTAGATCATTGAATATTAGAAGAAAGGACTCTGAGTTCAAGGAGTAGGAGTAGCTACTTACATATTTCATTCGTTTGAAACCTAACTGCTTTATTTTGCACTACCTGAAGTTTCTAAAAGTCTTCAAAGGCAGTCCAGCAAATTTGCAGATGTAGACCAGTCGAAAGGTTATGTGGACATTGGAGAATATATATTAATTAAAAGTGAGCATTTATTTTAAAAAATCTATTATCTGGCACATGGCAGAGTGTTAAGCTTTATCTCAATTCAAACTTTCATTTTTTTTAAAAAAAAATTAGCTATTTAGTTTTTACAAATTATTTTTTGTTAAAATCTTCATTCCTTCCTTCGGGGAAAGATATCCCATAAAATCATTCATGTGCTGTCCTCCACTACTGAAATGGTTGGCTATCCAGGCAGTTAGCTCACACATATAAATGCCCTTCCAAAACTGTAAATATTATTTTGCAAAATTCAGGTTTCAATCGATGGTTTAAAAAAAAATCTAGAAAACAGCAGGGGACAGTTGAGTAATTTCTCCCCAATAAGAAAGAGAATTTACAAAGCAACCCCACATAGTAAGTTAAATTGAGCTTGCTCCCAAGTAAGTATGCAGAGGACTAAAGCCTCAAGTGTTGATCACGTCCATTTAGTATCAGCAAAATAAATAAAACTGGCAAAATTAATCTACATAATGTTCTGGATGTCTAATTCTTAAAGGTTCCTTAATCCTTTTTGTGTGTGCAACCTTTATATTTCTAAGTTCTTAAAAGGAAGAACTTTTCCTCTAAAAAGCAAAATACATTTTAGACACAATTTTCTCTCTGCTGAAAGAGGTATATTGTGCCCTTCAGTGAACATAAAATTGATATTATCATCTCTTAGTTTATACATCACTACTTAACCTTCAGATTAAAAGATATTAGATTTGAATGACTAAAAAGATATGTCACCTTCCGTTCAACATTTGGTGATCAGAGAACTTGAGGGGGAAAGGCAAGAGTAGTAAGAAAGGCATTGCAAGTCCAATTAACATCCACTTCAAAAGATTTGCTGTGGCATTAGGCACTGCATGCAAAAATAGGAGTGGCAAGCCAAACCTATTTCTAATACCTACGAGGAGTTCTTCCTACCAAAGGACTCTCACCTCACCTACTTTTAATTTAACTACACTTGTGACCCATATCATATTCATGACACCCAAATTCAAAACATTTGGTTCCTTTCTTCATGGCACTAGCAGCAATAGCTTTCCACAGCAGTGTACATTTTTTCAACTTCTCAAAAAAATAGAATTACAAATGCAGATATCTCGATGCTTAATTTTTTGTTGTAAGTTTACCGTTGTTACTGTGCATTATCTTGTATTATTTTGATGTGTTTGTCCTCATTTGAGGCCTTGAATGTTTGCCTTCTTGTTTTGTGTCTGTAAACTGCCCTGAGTCCCTTCGGGGAGAGAGGGAGGTATAGAAAATTATTATTATTATTATTATTATTATTATTATTATTATTCCTTATTCTTTGTCCTTTTCCAGCCTCTGCTTGAAGATTCAAGGGAAATGATAAGTCATGACTATTTACTGTTTTTACTTTTCCTGACTTCCTTCAAAACAAAAGCTGGGGCATTATTTTTCAAATATGTGCACCATATTACATTTAGTTAGGCTGTTGTAAAACAAAGGACCTGTAGGCAATGGACAGAGGGTAGATGGTCTTGAATGAATACCAAGGGGAATACTGTTCAATGCTAAAATGTCTACTACCAATTAACTCTGTACATGTATACTCAAATAAAAACTACACTGAATTCCATGAAACATTTCCAGGCAACCATCCACAGCATGGGTGTGCAAACTGTGGTCAATGGCCTGCCAACACTATAAGGGGATTTTGGGACCCCTGAAATCCGAGGACACCTACACCACTCCTCTCCAATGACAAGGGAAAGCCTCCTAAATTGGCAGATATCTTCCAAACATGCCTACTACCACTACGCTAAGAAATCAAAAAAATGACTTTGTTGTCAACCACTTACTCATCAATTTTTGAAACGGGTTTATGGGAGAGAACATTGGCATCTGTACCCTTCAAAGTTGTACATTCCTAATATAAAGTATTACAACTTGAAGACATTATGCCTAAAGTAGAGTTCAGGCAGTCCCCGAGTTACAAACATCCAATTTACAAATGACTAACAGTTAAGAACAGTGGTGAGACAACATAAAGTGGGAGAAATCTACCTCTAGTAAGGGAAATTCACTCCTGAAAGAGTGAGCATGCGAAAGAGGTGCCTCCATTGAAGCTTTATCATCAATCCTTGTTTCCACACAAAGCCACATTTTTCAAAAAACCAATTATCATAGGGACAATTCCGAATAGGGGCAAGACAGCAAAATAAACACCACAGGGTGTTCACCCTTCCCTATGCTATCCAAAGCATGCATATAAATACACACACACACATGCATGCACGCGCACACATACGAGAGTGGGTCAAAAAGTTTTGTCTCCTGTGTCATAAAAATGTTGTGAATTAACATATAACAGCAGAAGTTGCTACAGATCATAGCCTGAACTATCTTCTACACAAAACTACAGTTCAACATAGTCACCATCAATTTGTACACATTTGCGCCATCATTTAACCCAGGCATCAAAACTATTTTGGAAAAATTCAGGGTCTTGCTTCGTGACCCATGATTTTAAAGCTTTTTTAACGTCATTCAAGTCACTGAATTTGAAACCATGTAGGTTGTCTTTCAAAGGTTCAAACAGGTAAAAGTCGGAAGGGGCCCAATCAGAGCTGTAAGGTGGGTGAGGCACTACTGAGCAGCCTATTTTTGCAATTGCCTGGGTTGTGAAAAATGACATGTGTGGGTGTACAAAACCCTGAATTTTTCCGAAGTGGTTTTGATGCCTGGGTTAAACGATGGCACAAATGTGTACAAATTGATGGTGACTGTGTTGAACAGTAGTTTTGAGTAGAAAGTAGTTCAGGCTATGATCTGTAGCAACTTCTGCTGTTATATGTTCATTCATAACATTTTTATGACACAGGAGACAAAACTTTTTGACCCGCCCTCATGTGTTTGTGTTTATGTGTGGGTATGTGCAAGTGTGGGTATGTGTGTGTGTGTGTGTGTGTGTGTACACACACACACACATACACACTAGAGCAGGGGTCCCCAAACTAAGGCTCGGGGGCCAGATGACCCTCCAAGGTCATTTACCTGGCCCCTGGCCTCATTTTTATAATATAATATTTTGTATCAGTTTTAATAATATAATATATTGTATTTATTTATTTATTTATTTATTTGCAGCATTTCTATCCCGCCCTTCTCACCCCGAAGGGGACTCAGGGTGGTTCACAAGTATATATACATACATTAAATATATTATATTATACGACTAATATTGTAATATTATTAGTAATATTGCATGTAATATAAATATACAATTATAATAGTGAATTTGTTATGGTTGAGCCTTATGGCTCCGATACTGGGAGACGTGGTCGTAAGACTCCTCGGGAGTCAGATACTCTTGAGGAGCGAGAAAGGAAGCGGCTGCGGGACTTATTTGCAGAACCATCTGACGAGGATTCCTTTGAGGGTTTTACTGAGAGAATGGAGGAAGAGATGGTTAGCTCAGAGGAGGATGACATGGAATGGACTCGTGTGAGGGAGGATTTGGGTGCCACTGGCCATGATAGTATGGAAGGCGATTGGGGACCTTCAGGATTAGACCCGTGGACAAGCTGGAGGGATGGGACGGGATCCACAGCTGGGGATGCTGTGGGGCGTAGTCAAAGGTGTTTCAGTTCTGATGAGGAAAGTGATGAGGAAACGCCTGGAATTAGGGCAACAGCTGATAGTGATGAGGAGCTGTAAACTGGCATAAAATGGGGTTTGGAAGCAATGGCTAATTGCGTTGGGCAAGGTAATCTGGACGAACGCTTGGGCTCTGTGTGGGAAATTCCTGAAGACGGGTGTGATTCGTTTGCTGACTACCTTGGACCTCCGTCGTCTTCTTGACGGACGCCATCTGTTTATTCTGGACTGACTGACTGACTGACTGACTACGGCCTCGGACTCTCCTTCCTGTGATTATCGTTGGACCTGGTGAACTACAAACGTCTGTACCTGCCTTACGACCTTCGGACCGGATTGGAACTTCGCTGACCGCTTCTGCCCTTGTCTGCTGCGTTTGTATCTGGAAATTGCTTGCTGTGTGGAGGAGTAACCTCTTAGTTACTCAAACATAGCTTTTGGCAGCAGAGAAGCATCTGCTGCCAGTTATTTGCATTTCTTTGAACCTTTTGTTCACCAGCTTTTGTTTGTTTAAGTCCCAGGCTGAAGAAAGCTTTTTTGGTTTAACCCGGATTAAACTCTGGTTTAATCCGGTTTATCTTTTGAACGTTTTCCTTGTGTCTTTTTACTTTTAAGGCCAATGTTTGCCTACCCCTTGTCTTTTACGGGCATTTTTGGTTCTGTTACTCCAATAAACTCTGTTATATCTTATCTTGTGGCGTTCTGTCCTTGACAGAATTATAATTATTACTACATTGTATTATATCATAATATTATTAATATTACATGTATATACAATATATTATAATATAAGTATAGTATAATATTATTATATATTATTATATCATTAAATTGATACAGGAGACATGGTGGAAAGAAGTCTTCCTGGCCCCATCTTCTTCATTCTGGTCCAGAATGGCAGTTAGACCTTTTTGGGGAAGTGGGGGGATATTACATATAATATAATAATAATAATATATTATTATTACATGTAATATAATATTATATTATAATAATATAACATTATATTACATATAATATTGATAAAATATTATAATGTTATACAATATAATACTAATAATAATACCATATAATAATATTAATTATATGTTATATATTACATATAATATTACAGTATAGTGGTATAGTTCAATTTAGTAATATATAATGCTAATATTGTGCTATGCTAATAATATAATATACTGTATGTACATAGAGCTGCTCTGAGTCCCCTTTGGGGTGAGAAGGGTGGGATATAAATGTAGTAAATAAAGGTAGTAAATAAATAAATATTTTAGACTTAGGCTCGCCCAACGTCTGAAATGACTTGAAGGCACACAACAACAACAATCCTAATTAACTTGACTATCTCATTGGCCAATATCAGGCCCACACTTTCCATTGAAATCCTGATAGGTTTATTTTGGTTAAAATTGTTTTCATTTTTAAATATTGTATTGTTCTTTAATTGCTATTGTTGTATTGCACTACAAATAAGACATATGCTGTGTGCATAGGAATTTGTTCTTTTTTTTTTTTTCAAATGATAATTCGGCCCCTCAACAGTCTGAAGGATTGTAGACTGGCCCTCTGCTTTAAAAGTTTGGGGACCCCTGCACTAGAGTTACATACATACACACTAGAGTTACACTTTAAAAATGTACCTGTTCTGACTTATAAAAAATTCAACATTAAAACAAGCCTACAGAACCTATTTTGTTTGTAACTTGAGGATTGCCTGCACAGTGTTCCCTCACTACTTATTGGTTCACTTTTTGCAGATTTGCTGTTTCACAGTTTTTCAATAAACTCTAAAAGACTATTATAAATCATAAAAAGTTACAATTTACAGCCTAAGGAAGGGAGGAAGGAGAAGCCAAAGGGAGAGAAAAAGAGCCCAGGCGGCAACAGGAGAAGGAGGCGATTTATCAACACACGATTGGTTGATAAAGACTTAAATAGTGTATAACTACTAATATAATGTATAAATATTGAAATAAATGTAGTGCCCTACTTTGCAGATTTTCACTTATTGTGGGTGGCCCTGGAACCTAACCCCCACGACAAGTGAGGGAACACTGTATATGACTTTTGTTGAACATCAAAGAAAAATGCAGAGCATATAAAACTTTATTCAAATTATCTAGAAAACCTAAAATGTAGTTAGCCAGTTAAATTATATCTTCAAAAGACTATGTGCGACCTCACAATTATACTGAGCTGCAGTTCAAAAATGAAGTGATGAAAGAAAGTTTTCTTATGTGAGATATTGTTGTTCTCTTTACATTTGTATCTATTTCTCTGTACTTCTCATAGGGAGAGAGAAAAATCAGCTCCTATCCCTTTTTTGATCAAGGTACTCTAAGAAAAGCTCAATCTAATTCATAAGATTTGCATTATACAGAATGAATATCACGAGTTTTTCAAATTTTGGAATACTTGTGTTTGCATAGATATACATAAATGAGACATCTTAGAGAAGGGACCCAGGTCTAAATGCAAATTTAATTTATGTTTCATATATACACCTTATACACATAACATGATGGTAACATATAAAATGATTTAACAGCTTTTGTGTATGAAACAAAGTTTGTGCACATTGAACTAGCAGAAAGCAAAGGAGTCACTACTTCAGTCACTCTTGTGGACAATGTTGGAGTATTTCAGATTTCAGGATTCCAAATAAAGGATGTTCAACCTGCACAAATTTTACCATTCTGCCACCATTGCTGCTTCTCAATAAATGCACATGTTTATAAAAACACTAGTCTGTATGCAAGTATGAACCTGTGTGTGAGTTTTTCACTTTAACCGAGCACTTGCACTGGTTTTTTTTTTTTTTTTTACAACAGTATAATTACTGTAGTTGAAACGTCGCAACATCATCACTCCTAAAAAATGAAAATAAATCTCAACTACATATTAAATGAGTATGTTTGGTATTTTTAAGGCTGCAGCAGAAAAATCTACAGTTGACAAAAACGGCATTTCTGCAGCAGTTTAACTCAGCCTTTCAAGCTTTCATAGAACATGTAGTATCAGATTGTTAATATTTTAGAAAAACAAATCCAGGCTATAGAGAATCATATTTAGAAAAAGAAATCATATTTTAAACAATGTTATTTGTATGAAATCTGTTTATTACATTTCTAAGCACCCCAGGCGATCTACTATAAAAACTATCATAAATACTTATCATAAGATGAAAGAAAAATAAGTGCAAAAATCATATGATATCATAACATTTGAGAGTATCATTAACATATAAATTGGACGGGTGACACAAAATGCATTTAAAGACTGATAAAATGTAACCGTTTTTACTGCCTTTCCAACAGGAAATAAAGATGGCATCACACTCTTTCTAGAGTGTTGTGCAATGGTATCAATTGACATGGTATAACCCTTATGGAAGTGCCTCACTCATACAGCCTGTCTTCACAATTCATGCTACAGCAAGTAAAGTGTTCTCATGTACACTTTAGCACCCATTTGGTGTAGGGTAGAACTATAAAATAGCTTCTGAGATCCAGAGGTGGGTAAAGACTCTGCTACTGAGGCAATCTGGGGTTTGGAGGCTGAGGAAGTAGTCAAAGCATGATACCAAGCCTTGGTTAAGCCTACATCAGATTGCACCCCCCCCCCCCATTTCTATGTCCCTGTTTAACCCAACAGGTCTATGGTGTTTGGTTGTTTCTGGTCTCATTAATCCATGCTTGGTCATCAAATTTCAATTTGGAAAAAATGTGTTCGCATCACTCTGAACATAGTTCCCATTTTTGGTAGCAAGGAATGAGGTCTATTTTCCTAGCCAAAACTCAAGAAACCTATGAATCTGTATCAGTAAAGGCACTGATCTTACAAATATTACTGGACCAGGTCCATGTGGAAAAACAAGGTAGTTCACACAACAGCAAAGCAGAAAGCACCCTTTACTGGTACATCAGACAATTCTGCATAGTTGTCAAAAAGAATTGCAATGCTGCCAGGAAACAGCAGTTTTACTTAACAGTCATTCAGATTTATTGAATGAATATTTTACATCAAGCATTCTGTTAAGTGACCTGAGAACATATGCTGTATTAGGAGAATCAACCAAACAGTATATTGAATACTAGCACAAGTTTATTCAAAACTACTCCCACCTTATTACATTTACAGCACTTACAGCATGTAAAAGATTTCCAAACATTGTGAAACACATTTAGAGAGTTGATTAGTTATTATTATCTTAGTGTTTTTTTAATCAAATTTAAACGTATTTATTTATTTATGCAATGCTTTTGACATGAAATAATAAACAAATAATGTGACGGCGCGAGTGGCGCCATCTATATGTTGGAACTATAAGTTTCAAGATTTGAATTGTTGTATCATGCCTGATTTTGCCCTTACCCTGTAAATGTAGTTGGATTGGTTATTTATATCTGTCAATCAATGTTGTTTGTACCTGTTACATTGCTCACTCAGCAAAACTGTTTGGCTCCACCTCTTCCTGGAGTAGGACTGTGTTTCCTCCTTTTCATTCCACTCTATCGGATGGACGTGAAAGAGAGGCTTGGCTCAAAAAGCCCTTCAAAAGTTACCTCTCAGCACCAATTCTGAGGTTCTTACCCTTGGGACTCACACTTCATGTTCAGGGCCAACCTGAACAACGTTGAGGAGTCTCAAGCGCCTTCACATCAGTCCTTTGGCAACAGAGGAAGACTCTTGTCTTCAGATATAGGTCATTGGACTGAGGCTGAGTTTGCTCCGGCATTCACAGCCAGAGAAAGAGGGATCTGGACAAGCTTCATGGACTTAAACAATCAAAGACTGTAATGTATGTTTTCTTTTACCCCCTTTGTGAAGAATAAACCCAGTTTTTGAGTTAACTACAGTGTTTTGGTCCTTGGGAGTTCCAGTTTCCCTAAAGGAGGGCAAGAAGCAATCCCCTGGGGAAAGATGTCACGTCCATGCCTCTTTCACTAAGAGTTTACAGCCCCAGGCGCGACGGCACAGTGCTGAGAGAAGCCTTCTTTTCCAGAAGTGCTGAGAGGACCCTTCTTTTCCAGCAGTGCTGAGAGAAGCCTTCTTTTCCAGAACTGCTGAAAGAAGCCTTCCAGAAGTGCTAAGAAGGGAAAAGAAGGAGCCAGGAAGGGCCTTGAATTTGCCAAGCCCATAGTCTCCTAAAGATAAAGAAGTCAAAAGAAGCCTGCCTTTGCCTCCAGAGGGAAGCCCAGCCTTCACAAAATTGAGACATTTGCAAGCTTTCCCGCTCTTTGTGCATCTCAAGCCACCAGCAAATTGCTACATTCAGCTCTTGTAGCTGCAGCAAGCTCAAGCCTTCTGCAAAGTGGATACATTTGCTAGAAGCCTAGCCTTTGCAAAATTGATACATTTGCTAAGTTTCCCGCCTTTTCTGTTTCTCAAGCCAGCAAATCGCTACATCCAGCTCTTGCAACTGCAGCAAAATCCAGGTTTCTGCAAAGTAGATACATTTCTCCAGAAGCCAGCCTTTACAGCAACCAAGCCTCTTCCAGAAACCAGTTTGCAAAGCAATAAATTCCAACCTTCTGCAGTTCCTGCCATTTCTTCAAAGCCTGCTGCAAGTTTATGAAAGCCCAAGCTTAACTTCTCAGTTAAGCAGCTGTTTTAATTGTCTTGTTTAAAATATTGCATTGCCCTTTTGTGTGCCTTTAATTGTATAGTTATATAGTATTGCATTTTGTACTGTTTGAAACTTGGGATAAGTTTCCTTTTGAATTTCACAGAATGTCAAGTCATAGCAATGAGATTTTGCAAACAAGGGTCAAATCTCCCCGCCCAGTCAGAGAAAGGCACCCCACAGAGAAAACAATGCGCTGCCTTTTGCAGCAGGAAGGCCAGCTTAGGCAGAGGTTTAACAGAGCTTGGCAAAACCTGCCAACCATAGCTGATGCAATAAAGGCATCCTTTTGCCCAAAGGAAATGGAAATTCTTAGGCAAGAATTTGTAAAGGCCTTCAATAATGGGAGTGCTATTGCAGAAGAAATAATCTATGTACTGAACAAAATTAACACCCCAGAGTCTTTAGATAGGGCTAAGGAAATTTCTTTTAGCCTACAAGAAGAGAGGAGGCGCTACAGCGCAGTTCTATTTGAACCAGAGCCCAGTTCCTTATTCAAAGGTGCAGAAGAAAGGGTTCAAGGCTCCCCATGTGTAAGCCTTAGATCCAGTCTGCTTAAGATTCCATCTAATGATGCTAGCCTTAAATCCAAGCATTCATCTAGGCGTAGCAGTTCCTCCCAATCCATACATTCATTCATCAGTACTTCTTCCAAAGCAGCCCACTACAACAGAGAGGCTGTCCGTTTGAAAATTAGAAAAGAGGTTTTAGAAGCAGAGGCGTCTGCAGAAATGGCTAGGCAAGACTTTGCCTTCAATGAAGAGGAACTCCTCCTTCAACAGGCTAAAGCCAAGCAGAAACTGCTTCTAGCTCAGGCTAGGGCCCAGCAAGAAGCTGATCTAGCGCAGGCTAGGGCCCAACAAGAAGCTGACCTAGCTCAGGCTAGGGCCCAGCAAGAAGCTGATCTAGCGCAGGCTAGGGCCCAACAAGAAGCTGACCTAGCACAGGCCAGGGCCCAGAGAGAAATAGAGCTTGCAATGGCTGAAGCCAAGCAAGATGAGCTGCAACGGGATCTAGATCTGCTTCAAGTAAAAAGAGACACAGCACAAAAGATAGTCAGAGCTAACATTCTAGCCAAAGCCCTATCACAGGAACTAACACAAGAAAACCTTAGTTTCCTGCCAACACAAGAGCCTACAGCAAAGGTTTCAGCACATCTGCAACTGGAATCACCTGTAGTGCAGAGTCATATCTCCTTTTGCCACCTTGAAGATCGCTCACCTGTTCCAGTGTTCGCAACTTCAAGGCCAGCCCATTCCTCAGAAGTACAGCAAAGCACGGCCGGGAGAGTGCCATCTCTGTCAGAGTCCATTCCTCTACTTAGGCCTCAGAGATACCACCTGTCTACTTGGGAACGAAAGGATGACGTCTTTCAACAACATCCGGATGTCCATTCAGATTGGCAAGGCATGGCCGGGAGTGAACCACCACATTCATCCCTGCATACCAAGTCAATTCTCCCATCGCTGAAGATGAAGGCTTCAGAGGTGCTGCCTGCCAGCAACCTGCTGAACCCAGCATCGCCTACCATCGAGACAAGATGTGTTCAACCGAAGAACATTGACTTCGTCGGGCCACATCACACTCCTCAGATGTACCCTTACACACTGGAGTCTCAATTGGGTTCCCTCTTGAGAAATCCAAGAAGAGACATCAGAGACAAAGGCGTCCAGAAATTCACTGACCGACCGGATGACTACCTTCTGTGGAAAATCACCTTCATGAGGGCCATTCGAGATTTCAAGCTAGAAGCGGATGAAGAACTGTCCCTTCTTATGGCGTGGCTTGGACCCAGCTCAGCCGAGCAAGTAAAAAGACTTTATGCTGCTCATGTAGCAGACCCCCAAAGAGCTTTGTCCACAGCGTGGTCTCGCTTGGACCAGCGCTTCGGTGCGAGCACTGAGATAGAAGCGTCCCTCATGGATCGACTCAACAGGTTCCCATCACTGAAGATGAAAGATTGCAAACAGCTTTGGGACTTTAGTGATCTTTTACTAGAGCTAGCTTCAGCCAAAGGAAATCCAGAGCTGCCAGGTTTAGCATGTCTGGACCAGCACACGTCACAGAGTGCCATTCTCTGCAAACTTCCTTTTCCTCTTCGAGAAGCTTGGGGGAAACAGGTGTTCAAGTACAAAGAGGAGAATGCAAATGTATACCCGCCCTTCACCTTTTTGGTGGATTTCGTCACTAGAGCAGCCCGTGAGAGGAATGACCCTCAAACAGGTCTTCTCGCTTTGTACCAAGACCTAAAGCCTGAAAAGACCTCCAAAGAAGACAAAGCCCAGGGCAAAGATCTTAGAAGGAACCTAAGTGTCAAGATGACAGACGCAACTCCTGCAGCTTCTGCTCAACCAGTCAGCAACAACACCATATCCTGTCCCATTCATCAAAGGCCACACAGCCTAGCTGAATGCAGAGAGTTCGCAAAGAAGCCTTACAAAGAACGACTCCAAATAGTTCAAAAGGCCAAGGTGTGCTTTAGATGCTGCGGCGCCACTATTCACTTCTCCAAAGACTGCAAAGAAAAGGTTAAATGCCAACACTGCAACAGCATCAAGCATTGCTCTGCAATGCACAACTTCGATTCCCCTCAATTCAAAGCAAAGTTAAGTTCTCCTGCCAAAGAAGAAACCAAAGAAGACCAAAAGCCTACAGAACCTCAGGTAGCCCTCAAGGCTCCTACGGTTGCCTGCACCAAGCTTTGTCAAAATAGCCACAAGCCAAGGATTTGCCACCCAATCTGCCTGGCAGAGGTGTATCCAGACAAGCAGCCGTGGAATAAGAAAAGGGTCTACGTCGCCTTGGATGCCCAAAGTGACGCATCTCTTGCAACCCCAGAGTTCTTCGACATGTTCAACCTTCATACCGAGACAATAGATTACACCATATCCACTTGTTCTGGAAAGAATAAGATGAATGGCAGAGTTGCAACAAAGTTCAAAATCTCGCCTGTCGGACAAAAGGTCAGATACGATCTTCCTGACCTTATAGAATGCAGCCTGATTCCCAGGAACAAAGAACAGATAGCCACGAAAGAGGTGGTGCAAGCCCATCCTCATCTCAAAGGTATTCAAGATCTAATTCCAGCTTTGGACTTAGAAACAGACATCGTAATGCTTATCGGTGCAGATTGTCCCACACTGTTCCGTGTTAGCAACCAGATTGAAGGTCCTAAGGGATCACCCATGGCCCAGCAGTTGCCTTTAGGATGGACGGTGTTAGGCCCAGTCTGCCTGAACAAGATGTTGCAGCCTGTCACTAAAAGGCCTTCACTAATGCAAGGATGTGCCAGCCACATCTCAGTTTGCTGCCAGGGAGTAATGCCCGATTACTCTTCCATCTTTGAAGTCACAGAGAGAGATGAGCAAACAGCCTTCTCTAAAAATGAACAGAAGTTTCTTGAGATGATGAACAACCAAGTCACTCAAGACCCTGAAGGTAATTGGATAGCACCTTTACCTTTCAAGCCGGAAAGACCATCTCTACCCAACAACAGAGATGTTGCCCTTCATCGTCTCCTGTCCTTAAGAAGAAGGATGCTAAAGGATCTGAAGGTAAAGACCCAGATCACCCAGTTTGTGGAAGACCTCTTCAGAACCAACTACGCTGAACCAGCCAGCGTGTGTGCGGAGGGAGAAGAGCAGTGGCATTACATATCCACTTCAGAAAATCCGGCAGATGTGACATCCCGAGGAACATCAGCCGCAAAGTTGTCCAAGTCATCCTGGATCACTGGACCCAAATGTCTCCAAAATCCTTCCTTTCCAGAAAGCATCTCCGTGCTCAAAGACACTGAGTTGCCAGAAATTCAATCCTGCAAATCTACCATCAATGGCCAAGACTTATCAAGGCAAGGTTTAAATCCAGCCAAGTTTGAAAGATTTTCAAAATGGACTAGACTTCAGGCAGCCATTGCCAGGCTCATACATTACATCACTACAAAAAACAGTGGTGCAATTCAGCCCCAAGATCTTTCGAAAGCCTCAACAGTCATCCTGAGATCCACTCAAAGACAGTGTTTTTTAGAAGAAATAGCTTGTCTAGAAAGAAAAGCATCCTTGCCCAAAAATAGTTGTTTAAAGGACTTGAACCCCTTCCTGGACAATGAGGGTTTCCTTAGGGTTGGAGGCAGACTAAAGAGAGCAAAGATTAGATCCTGTGTTAAAAATCCTGTTATTTTGCCACACCATAGCCACATAGCTCTGCTGTTGACACAGCATTTCCACACAAAAGTCAAACACCAAGGAAGGTCAATTACTCAGTCTGCCCTAAGAAACTATGGGTTTTGGATTGTTAGGTGCCAACGTAAAGGTTGGGGATTTGGTGTTACTTAAACAAAGGATGCTCCTAGAAACCAATGGGCTAAGGGTATTGTGTCAAAATTGTATCCTAGCTCTGACAATAGAGTGTGCAAGGCCCAGGTTAAGGTCATCTCTAACGAAAAGGTTTTTTTTTATTTTATTTGACAGGCCTATCAGCGACATGGTTGTGTTATTTTCAGAAGACATACAGTCTTAAAGTTATTAGAGTTAAAGGTATTTAACTTCATTTTGTTTAGATTTCCGAAAGTCCGGAAATCTAGGCCGGGAGTGTGACGGCGCGAGTGGCGCCATCTATATGTTGGAACTATAAGTTTCAAGATTTGAATTGTTGTATCATGCCTGATTTTGCCCTTACCCTGTAAATGTAGTTGGATTGGTTATTTATATCTGTCAATCAATGTTGTTTGTACCTGTTACATTGCTCACTCAGCAAAACTGTTTGGCTCCACCTCTTCCTGGAGTAGGACTGTGTTTCCTCCTTTTCATTCCACTCTATCGGATGGACGTGAAAGAGAGGCTTGGCTCAAAAAGCCCTTCAAAAGTTACCTCTCAGCACCAATTCTGAGGTTCTTACCCTTGGGACTCACACTTCATGTTCAGGGCCAACCTGAACAACGTTGAGGAGTCTCAAGCGCCTTCACATCAGTCCTTTGGCAACAGAGGAAGACTCTTGTCTTCAGATATAGGTCATTGGACTGAGGCTGAGTTTGCTCCGGCATTCACAGCCAGAGAAAGAGGGATCTGGACAAGTTTCATGGACTTAAACAATCAAAGACTGTAATGTATGTTTTCTTTTACCCCCTTTGTGAAGAATAAACCCAGTTTTTGAGTTAACTACAGTGTTTTGGTCCTTGGGAGTTCCAGTTTCCCTAAAGGAGGGCAAGAAGCAATCCCCTGGGGAAAGATGTCACGTCCATGCCTCTTTCACTAAGAGTTTACAGCCCCAGGCGCGACGGCACAAATAACCTTAGTGTGTGTGCAGGGGGGTATTATACACAAATGTAAATATATTGTTCAACTGGTGAACTGTTTGCTTCTGAAAAGAAAAGAAGACATTGGTATCCTATTCAATATCTATGATGTTGTAAACTAGAATTATGGCCTTGTAAATTTTGCCATTCGTATTTGATGTTGTACCATTGCAACAACTACAGTGCTCCCAAAAAACCATGTTAGAAGCCACAAAAACCAAGAGATACTGGGGAGCTTTTGAGCAGAACATTGAGGCATGATGCCACCAACTCTCTCCTGCCAGCAAAAAGCTCAGTGCACTGTTGATCATTGGCACAGGGAAATGGATGCAACATCTTTCAGTACCCCAATCTGCCAGTGCCTCAGAATTCCTAAGTTAGTGCAGCTGTCTCGATTCTCAGGTGAGTATGGGAGGATCGAATCAGGACAGATAATAAAAGATATAATCATAACTAATTCTCCCAAGGAAGATCTCAGTCTACAACCTAAGAAAATAAAAGCATACAGAGATCCTCTCAGAAGCGTGTAAGAAAAGGTGACTCTACCTACAAGTAAATGTAGTCCTTGTTCCTGCGTATTCCATGAAATTAAAGTGGGGTTTTTTTGGGGGGGGGAGGGGGGCATTTTCGGCCTCTTGACGTGTGGAAGACCATATATCTAGTTATTCTGGAGAGTTCTGGAAGTGTGCTGTTGGACTCTTACTTGTCTCTTTGGGAATACACTGCTGAATCTCCTTAAGTACAGAAATGGGCTGCTGTTGAGTGATACAACACATTACATATACAATGAACAGCAATTCCTGTGGTTGATTATGAGGGAACTTGATTATATAGAGGTAAGAAGGTGATAGTCTTGATACTGATTAATATCTGGTGAAAAGCAAAAAGTTACTAGGTTCTGCATTGTTCAAACACAGAGTGCTTTCTGCAAATGTATATTATGCATGTGTAGACATATTTACATATCTACCATAGTGGCATAAGCATATTTTTAAAGTGAAGCCTCTTAAAAAGAAGATTTTTCAATTCATGTTGTTCTGATGCATTTTACTGTTCTAATTCTCTTCTACTGTCCTATATTAATCAAAGCTGTATCCCCTGTTGTCTTTGCACTATTCAGAATGTGCCCCTGGCAAAGAATGAGGAAAAAGTCAACAGGAATTAAGTTTCAGTGCAACTGTTTACTCAACTGTGGCTTGTACTTATTGAAATTTTATCCATGGTTTTGTGTGACTACTGCAGTAATGAATTCAGCATGGCTGTGATTTTCTCACTGATTGTATTCTAACTTCAACTAAGAAACCTATAGGAAGAAAATAACGGAACAAACTGTCCACTGCATTTAGCATCATGCAAATCTCAAACTGCTAAACTACAATGGCTTTATGTTAAATGTGTTTTTCCAGTAAAAAAAAAAAAGTAAAATTGTTTCCTTGCAAAACATTTTCAACTTCTGCGTTTTTTTTTCCTACTGTGTAACAACCTGCTGACAAGATCATCATATGCTCTAAAGTCTTTGCAACAGTGCCAACGTTTTCTTTAAAAAAAATATTCAAGAATGCTTTCAGCACTTCGGAAGAGCAAGCTTTCACCCATAAACAAACCTGTAAACCCTTAAATGGTAAAAAATAAATAAATAAAAAGAACTTCATACCAAGGAAGAACACTTCTGGAACATGGCCACACAGCCCGAAAGACATACAACAACCCTATTTCAAAACTACAATTATAATCCTTATTCTTCACAAATCAGAATATTACATATACAGTAGAGTCTCACTTATCCAACATAAACGGGTCGGCAGAACGTTAGATAAACGAAAATGTTGGATAATAAGGAGGTACAGTAGAGTCTCCAACATCCGCTTATCAAACATTCTGGATTATCCAACGCATTTTTGTAGTCAATGTTTTCAATACATCGTGATATTTTGGTGCTAAATTTGTAAATACAGTAATTACTGCGTACAGCATTACTGCCTATTGAACTATTTTTTTCTATCAAATTTGTTCTATAACATGATGTTTTGGTGCTTAATTTGTAAAATTATAACCTAACTTGATGTCTAATAGGCTTCTCCTTAATCTCTCCTTATTATCCAACATATTTGCTTATCCAACGTTCTGCTGGCCCGTTTAGGTTGGATAAGTGAGACTCTACTGTATTAAGGAAAAGCCAATTAAACGTCAAATTACATTATGATTTTACAAATTAAGCACCAAAACACCATGTTTTACAACAAATCAACAGAAAAAGTAGTCCAATACATGGTAACATTATGTAGTAATTAATGTATTTATGAATTTAGCACCAAAGCATCGCAATACATTGAAACCATTGACTATAAAATCACTGACTACTAAAGAATTAACTACAAGTAAAGATAGAATTGCATAAAATAAATGTACAGTAACAGCATTGTTGGAAGTTAAATGCGTAAAAAGTTCAGTTCTTGCTGCGTAGAGAAACAGCTGTGGATACGGGCAGAAGGCAGACTGTGTTGGATAATCCAGAACACTGGATAAGCGAAGGTTGGATAAGTGAGACTCTACTATACTCCAAATTTTCCCAACTCCAATAGTACAATGCATACCATTTTTAATTGCATTTCTTAAAAACCCAACAGATTGCTGCTACCTCAATCAAAATCTGTTGTAGAAAGAAATATTATCATTTTTTCTGTTCAAAACTATTTTGTTCAGTACCAACAGGAGAAAATCAGGCTGTGACTGTTGCATCGTTTGGATGTCTGTTGCTGTGAAGCAAAGTTAATGTTACAATTTAAACTGCAGTTTACTTCTACAAAATGCAAACCACCAGAATAATCGCTCAAATATAATCTCTCAAGTACTTATTTTCTGGAAACACTAAAGTGTTTTTTTAATACAGCCAGAATGTTTCATTCCCACCCTTTCACCCATAAAATAGTTGTGATATAATTTATGGTACCTGTTGTTGCTGAAGATGGGCTAGATCTGCGGCACCAAGTTCCACGGAAGGTGTCTCTCCGTTTGACCTCACTTCTCGTAGGCTACACTCTAGTAAGTGGTTACCAGAACTTGCTCCATTCTGAATGGCTGAACTGTTACTTTTTGTCTCAGTCCCAGATTCTTGCATCATGACTTAAAAACCTGAAATAATTTAGGGAAGAGAAAAAGAGAAAATAAGGCCGCTGTTAAAACATTTGCTGTATATAAAGAGATGTCTCCTGAAGCTTGCCACAACTGTAAACACTTGTCTTTTCTCTTCCTACAATTTATACTTTCATTAATGGTTCAAGCTACCAGTTTATGTTTATCTGTTGCAAAAGCTATATAATTTTAGATGTAAATTCTAGTTCTAAATGTAAAAGCAATTACTCACCGGCTTTTCCTTTTATAACATAAAAAACACAAAATTCTATAATTGAATTTCTTTAATTGCATCTGAACACTTTATTGAACCCTATAAGACACTCTGAGGGTTTTTTTGTCCATAGTGTATTACCTAAAGACACAAAATGGCACAAGACTGGATATAAAAGGATAACATTGGGGCAAATTCAGAAAAGTAAATCCATGACAGCCTAGAACACCACTCAGCACCCAGATATTGCCTTCTGAAATTAATACTGTCCAAGCCTTAGAATAAACTCCTCTCCTCATTAGGAATAAAGGGTAACCTTAACTACTAACACAAGATGACAAATCAAATCTAACTTTGTTTTTGTTTTATTCTACTTGTTTTTCAGAGTTGCAGTGCTGCAATTAGAGTTTTTAAAAGACTTTCAAGGTTAAATATCTAAGATAAAATACTTGAGTATCTCAGAATTCATAAAGCTCAAAACCAAGTTATCTAACAATAAGCAAAGAAAATAATTGTTTAGTTTATGACATTATGCTCAGTGCTAGCCTTCTACTGACTATCATGGCAGAAGAAACTTGTTTGGCATATTTCCTATATCATGCTGCTGGCATGAGAACTGATTTATGCACATAAAAACGCTGGATAACAAGGAATAGCCTATATTGTGGCACTTCCTTGTGGCAAGATTTCACAAATTACTGAAACAAGATGTATGCAGGTGAACTATAGCACTGAGTCTTTCTGTGTGCAGTCACCTCTCTACCCAAAATGTAGGATGGAAAGGAGCTATATTGTCATGCATCCCACTACACCAGCAACATGTAAGAAAGGGTCTCAGTAAAAAGATACTCTGGTTTCTCTTCAGATTGTATAAATCTTTCACCTTTTTTTAGTAAAAAATATTTTTATCACTGCATAAGTGACACCATCATCTGATGATAGAATCCTTTCAAGGAAGATGTCGGAGTTCTCCAAGAGTTACCTTTAAATGTACAAGTCAATACTTTCTTCACATAATACAACTTCAGTAAAAAGGAAAAATAATAAGTATAGGTAACAGAATCAGCTGCAAATGTGGGTGTATTTTAACACAAGAAATCCTGGATTACCACTCAAGATATGAACAAGAAACGGAAGTCATAGCAGAATAGTTCTATCAAAGTTATATTGCAGAATAACAGAACTGTGTAACATGTATCACTGTGTGAGACCTTTATTAAACATAATGTATGTGGGAGAATACATCGGTTGCATGCTTCTCCCACACCACCCTGCAATTTAGTCCTGACAGGTATTGTGAACATGGTATGCTATAAACCCTTTTTGGGTTGGACACATTCACTTCAGAAACAAATCCCACCCACTCATTACCAGCAGCAAGTTACCTCTACTGCGTGATGCCAGGCATAGTAGGCTTCAACATAAATGGACAATACCCACTATGAGTCAGATGTTCTCTGATATTGCAAGGTGTTTTAAAAATAAGTTCGATGGTGCATTGGAAGGAGAGTCACTGAACATACTAAGAAAATGAGGTTAGGGCAATGGCTAGATGTTTAAGAGTGTCATCCAGTAATGGAACCCCAGAAGAAATCACTGATAAGGATTGCCACCTTCTGATGATGCCACATACTCCTCTTTCTCTTGCTATCTGAGAGATTCCAATTAAAGGGCAGCTGGGTAATAGAAAGTTCTAAGGGCATTGCTACTCATGACCTAAACAGAATTAGAGTTGACTAAAATGTTTGACAATTATAATGTTTGAAGGAAAGATAATACAATAGCACTAATATTTCTTTTTGCTACCTAGTGTCCCTGCTTAGATCTTTGGCAGTGGCATATCTGGAAATTTGGGAGGCTGCCACTGCTCAGATCATAAGGTACAGGTGCATCATTGACATACTCTGATTATATTCACTGAGCGGATTAGAGGTGGGAATTCTAAACCCTGTTTTCATTCAGACTGTCAGGAATATCTTAAGGCAAGGAAGGACTTAGCCAAAAGATATCTCCATATCCTCCACTGTAGGATGTGGTGGAGGGGAAACAAAGATTTTATGCCATTTTCGTGTTTCTATAACATTAGCAGACAATGTGTTTACCAGTAAATATTCTCACTATCAGATCAAATCAATGGGCTACTGACTTTTAATTAAAGTTTTAATTACAGTATGTGAATAAAGTGAAGCATCCTGAACAGCAAATTAAAGGCTGTTTGCCTTTTGTCTACAAAATGGCGAATGTGTTAAGACGATGCTGAGCTTATCTTGGGAAGATTGGTCAGTATTTTTGACAGTGCCTTTACAATTTGGACTAAAACCCAGAGTGGATTTACCGCCACTATTTATTTATTTATTTATTTATTTACAGCATTTATATTCTGCCCTTCTCACCCCGAAGGGGACTCAGGGCGGATCACATTACACATATAGGCAAACATTCAATGCCTTTTAACATAGAACAAAAACAAGACAAACATAGGCTCCGAGCGGGCCTCGAACTCATGACCTCCTGGTCAGAGTGATTCATTGCAGCTGGTTGCAGCTGGCTTGCTCTCCAGCCTGCGCCACAACCACTACAAACACAAAAGCAACAACTTCCAAGAATATATGACTGAAAGGAAATGAACAAATTGAAGCTGAACTATATTGTGTTGCAAGAGTACCTTGGTTGTCAAGAGAAAAAAAATCTGGTAAAAAATGTACAACTTCCTATTTATTTTTCCAATATTTAATTCTGGCATGGACTACACATTTTTAGATCTATGTTAAATTTCATGAGCATCCATTTACTGTTTAGGTTTCCTAAAGATTCCTATTAGCAAACATGTTAGTGCTGGACTGTCTGTGAAGCCATCTCCTTGAGAAACAAGCTGGTGCAAAATGAAGTCCTTTATTTTTCACATATGTGATAGATTTCAAACTAACAAATAAAATCAGTCTTTATTTCAGATCAGTTAATTAAGGTTGACCAAGTCTGGCAGAAGTAAATTAACTTGGCTGATCAATTATTTATATGAAGCAGAATAAATGTCCTTAAAGAACTTGGCCCAGACATTTAAGGGTGTGTAAATTAAACCAAATACAGATTGATGTAATATGTTTTTTTCCCTGTGGAGAAGAAAGCTAATGGTACAACCTGTCTGAAGAAATGGCAAGACATAGTTTTTTATTTTATTTTTTTCCGTGTCAGGAGCAACCGGAGTTGCTTCTGGAGTGAGAGAATTGGCCGAGTTGAAAAGTCTCTATCTGTGGTAAGCATAATTGAGACAAAAGTACAGACTGTTTACTTGTAACTGTGGTTCTTCAAGCAGTCAGCTGTGAATTCACATATAAAGTTATTGTGTATGCACAGAGTGACACATTCTAAAGCTGAGTTGCTTTTGCCGGGAACTCAATACTCTCACTCACTGTGCATGCTGAAGTGTGGCTCTCTGCTTCCCTCTGAAGAACTGTTATATATGCAATGCCTTGTGATATTGAAGGTTAATATATATTGGAGAACAGTTACAAAACATCTAGCAGACTCTGTGCTATATGAAGCCTGAAGAAAGACAAAACTAGCCAAACAAAATGCCACACTGATCTCAACATCCACTTGGTAAGGACTGATGGAAGTCTGTGGCTAGGATTATGTGAAAACCTTATATGTCAAGAAGACATAACGCATGGATAGTAGGTTTATACATGTTCTGGTTTCTACAAAGGGGCTCCGGCTGGTTCGGCCCTTTTGGCCAGTCGTAACAACACAGGCTTCGCTATCACTTTTTCCCTGGCCTCAACAGACCACTTAGCTGCTGAAAACGACTGCTTTTGGTTTCTTTTGGCTACACGGGAGCACAGAGAGGCAGCCCCGCCGCATGGGGTTTCTGTCTGAGCCCTGCCTGTTGAGCCAATCAGAACAGAAGGAAGTCATGACGTGTCTTTTAGCCAAGCTGGGCTTTCATTTTTCTGTTGCAAGCAGGCTTCTGAGAGAGACAGGTCGATAATCTAAATTCTCAGTGCTGCTCGCAGCTCTGCATGGCTTGGCTTGCTTTTTGACTCAAATAGCAATAAATGAGCAGTTTACTTTCTGCACACTTAAGAAACTGCCACCAATGGTGCCCTTCACACAAGGGAAGCTTCAAATGTGTGTGTGTGTGGGGGATATCTTACCATTTCTAAAGTCACCATAAAATTAGTAGATAATTTATATCTTTTTAAAAGAATGGCTAATGCTCCTTCAGGTGGTGTGATTCTCACTGAAATAAGTGTTTTAAAAGTGTGCCTCCCTGAATTCAGCTTCATTGAAAGAGTGTTAAGGGCAAATGATTCCAAAAAGGGTGATTTCTTAAGCCTGATACCTTTAACCTAGGTCTTATTGAAGGATATAAGAAGAAAGGGTCCCAGAAAGGATAGGAGGCTTCCAATCTTTCCATAAGGAAAGATGTGTTGAGCAGGCTTAAAGAGGCTTCCATCCATGTGATGAGGGGGGAGCAGGGACAATGTGGGCCGCCTCTGGCAACATGAAACCCAGGCTGAGGAAAGAAGGGAGACTGGAGGGAGAAATAGCCATGTCCTCCTTAAAGCCTGAACACAGCCAGCTTGAGGCTTGACAGGAGAAATAGGCAGGCCTCCTCTCCCTTAAAACATGAGCCCAGCTGGCTTGAGGCTTGAAGCAGCTTAGGAAAGAATGGTGAGTGAAGGAGAAACAGCCAGGTCTCCTTTTTTTAAAAGCCTGAACCCAGCCAGCTTACTGAGGCTTAGGCTTCCCTCCATGTGATGAGAGGGAAGCCTGGAGGTTGCGGGAAGTGGGGTGGGCACCACTGGCTGTGCGTGTGAAGAGGTCCAAGAAGAAAGGATCCCAGAAAAGATGGTTTCTTAAGACTTACACCCTAAGAATGATGGCAAGGGGAGCTTCATAAGTTCCCTATTGTTATCAACGGGTCGGATATTTCCAGATCTTTTAGTTGCCAGATTGAAAAATACATTTTTTCTGACCGAATTTGGGAGGCTCCCGAAAAACGGATTTGGGGGTCCACCAACATCCAGATACTGTGATGCCTCATGGGCCTTGTAGTCCTGCTCCTAGTGCCATCGTGACAGATGAAGACGAAAACATGGGGTTTTCACCGGTTCAACAAGAGCCGGAATCTTTCCAGCTGCCGGATGTTTTCGCCCAAGAACCCAGTAAAACAGACCTTGGGCATTCCTCACCCCCGTTCCCTAGGAGACAGTCCTATTCTGCAGACAGGGGAGTGAGAGAACAGACTCGCAGGAGCTTACGGATTGCAGCTAAACAACAGGCTGATTAGCCATGCTTCCCTTGGGAAATTCTAAGGAGTTTCACATCTGGACAAAGTTGGGTTTCGTTTCCCGTTCTCTAGGGAAAGAGGTCGTTGGCGGGAAAACGAGACCCCAATATAGGTGCCTGGCACGTTAGAATTGTTGCGGAGTCAACTGAGCAGCTCCAGAAGCAACTTCGTGTTTCCAGCCTTGTGTGGACTTCGCAAAGTCCGCAACCCCAGTTCCTTGCTTTACGGATCAAGTATTCAAGATTTGTCTAGCCTTGTTTTTAGCCACGGACCTTGTTCTTAGAATCTCTGTTTCGCCTTGTTCCTAGTCACGGACCTTGTTTAATGATTCAAGTTTGTTTCCAGCCTTGTTCTCAAGCTACCTTGGACTTCAAAGACTCTGGGCGTTTTCCCCACACTATTGCTTGGCAATAGTGTGTGTTTCGGTTATTGGATTTAAAACTTTGAACTCTAATATCAATTATTGGACAATACATTTCTGGACTTTATTTGACCTCATTTGATAGGTCAGCTTCTGAACTATATTCTTCACTTGTTTTATTACTTTTATATATTTACTTAATAAAGATATTAGATAGATATTGGCCTCTGCGTCTGGTTCTTGGTGCTCCGTAGCCTCGGGCGTGACAGATACCGAAAACAGCACGAGGTTTAACCGAATTGTGCAATCCTAATGGATAGAGGACCTTGAGAGCCCCTTGGAAAAGGTATCTGGAATGCTTCCCCTGCCCCAAAAGACCAAGTGGCACCAACACTCATGTCATTAGGCACCAAGTTAAAACATGGCTATTCACCAAAGTATCTGGAACTCATGAATTCAACCACCAGATTTTAGATATGGTTTTATTTTTTTTACATTTTGTATTTGTGAATATAACAGCCTTATGTGAAGACAAGTTCATTCATTTTTAAAGAGAAACAAGAAAATTCATTGTATTGTCAATGCAACAGTCTTATGTTTTACTGCATATAAAATAACTTTGATTAGTTTTTGTATTTACCTTTACCCATTGAAACAATTATATGTTTGTTGTCGTTTACACCTTCGATTCATTGTAATAAAAAAGCAAATTACCCAATTTTTCAGTCTAGCACAGGATAGTAATAGTCTATTTGATTGGCAAAGTGGCACCATCCAGTCAAAATAGAAAACCATTACTCAGCAGATATCTAAAGGATGTAGGAATACTCCATAGAGAACAGAATAATTCAACATGAAGGTCAGGAAGACTAGGTTCTGATTTAAATAAAATTACAAGGCCACATTTGGGCAAAAGAAGATCTTAAGGCACAGAACCATTTTTTCACTTTCAAAAAAGTACCAGTCCCTAGTACCAGTCCCTGGCTTATGCCCCTCTCCCAAATCAGATAGTCTTAGAACTAGGAAATCTCCTATGCAAGCATTTATGTCTTCCCTTCCAACAATTGATTACACTCTGATATGGAAAAAAAATCATCTATGTCTCAATGTAGTAGCCTGTAGTGCACATTTTTATGACCATGTACATTATGTCATTATATCTTCTGGCAAGTCAAGTTGGGCACAGCTTATGCCCCACGTTGGACATATAAGCACATATTAAGTAACTGGAGAAGATCACCTGTACACATAACTGAAACATTTGATTAATTCACACACATTTTGAATGAAAATGAATCAGTTGAGGAAATCTCTGTAGCACCACATACATAATTTCACTAATTGATGTAATTCCATGCTTATTCAAGAAAGATTCATGGAATTCTATTTAACAGATCATAATGATAATGGAAGGGGCCCCTGGTGGCAAAGAGCTGAGCTGCTGAACTTGTGGACCAAAAGGTGCCAGGTTCAAATCCCAGGAGCGGAATAAGCGTCCGCTGTTAGCCCTAGCTTCTGCCAACCTAGCAGTTCAAAAGCATGCAAATGTGAGTAGATCAATAGGTACCGCTCTGGCAGGAAGGTAATGGCACTCCATGCAGTCATGCCGGCCACATGACCTTGGAGGTGTCTACGGATAACGCTGGTTCTTCGGCTTAGAAATGGAGATGAGCACCAACCCCCAGAGTCGGTCACGACTGGACTTATCGTCAGGGGAAAACCTTTACCTTTTTTAAATGATAATGGAATGCTTGAAAAAATCTTGGAAAGATAGTATGAATGCTCTTTAACTACCAGGAAAGCAAGATAAATATAGCATGCTTAATCAGATCAAAAAACATATCTTGCTATTGTCCAAGATGGATTTTTAAATTGCTTCCCATTTCTCCAAAGGAAAAAAAAAGCACAGAAGTTGAAAAATTTCCACAGCTAATGCTGTTCTACATCAATTAAGGAAATATAAACATATTGAACAAGATTCAATACTGGCAGAACTGGGCTTTTCTTCCTCCTCTTCCTCCTGTTACAGCCCTCCATGGTGAGTTAAAAAAATTCAAAGGGCTTCTGAGCTCTTCAGAGCAAGTTCATAGGATGAAGGCAGGGCTACACCTTGAGGGAAGAGTGACTGTTTCTTCCAGAATCAATGGAATCCAAAGGAACTGTGCCACTGAGTTCTGACCACATATGCAAACCCATACATGCACTCATGCGTGTACATCCATCTGTAATTTTTTAATAGTTTTTGAGTACTAACTGGTAAAATAACATTTTTACAAGTTTTTCCTCAATAAGTAAGCAAGCAAGAGTCCACATCTCATTAAGAGGACTGCATTTTTTCTTCAAGAAACAAATTAGGAGATGTATATTAGCATCATGCTCCACTATACATTAAGGTGGTACTTATTATTATTAAGACTGATTTTTTTTGGTGACAGGCAGTACATACTAAAGTAATAGTAGAGAAATCTTGAGAAAAGCATGTGTCAGAAATGTGGAAAATGCAAATGAACATGAGAAATAATCAAGTGAAAACTCTGCTCATGATATTCTAAAAAATTGTTTTGTTTTTAATGTGACTCTCCATTTGGGCTAACAGGCTAATTTAATGAATTTAAATTAGTCTTTGCGATTTCAAAGGCTTTAGGTAATAAAATAAAGACTGGCAATATCACTTTATAGTACTAAACAGGAAAAAAAATAATGGTAATTGGACTTTGCTACATGAGACCTCACAAAGCCCAGGAACAATGCATATTTGCTGTTACACAAGGACCATCCTCCTATACAGAATTTTCATAATTATAACAGAAAGGCGTAAATTTTCTAATGCATGGCAGCTCAAAAAGTAATCAAGAGAATGAGCCTGGGGGCTATTTTAATGTATGCAAAGCTAGTGACCCACAGTAAATGGGAGGTAGGCTTCAATGAATGCAAAGTAATGCACACATACTAAAGACCTGGTCTGATGAGGGACGGCTAAAATTAACACCCAATTAATTTCCAAATTGACAAACAAATGAAACCCATAAATCTACTTTCTCATTAATTTTCTTGTGGTATAATTTAAAGCAGTAATATGAGGGCAAAAACTGAGCATTATCCATCATAAATATCAAAAAGATAGCACTGTAACACCATAAATTATGCATATTACCTGTTGTTAAAAATGATTAATGTATTATCAACTTTATCACACACTGTCTATGTCTAGACATATCCGAAATCTGAAATTTCATTTAGTACTTAGGGAGAAAGAGGCTTCGAAATGGATGGAATTATCAACAGGACATTTACAGGCTGGCCCTATGACACCAAGGTAGCTTCTCATGCAGTCATTTGGGAGTTCCAGGGTTGGAATTGGACTCATCCCAAGCTTTGGGTCAAAGAAGGTTGAGCATATTGAAGAGGTGATGTGCTAAACTTCCCAGGGGAAGTGAAACAAATCACAGTACTCTAAGAGCATCCTTAGTAACTGACCCACAGACTGGCACCAGCATCTGTTTAGCAAGAGGGCATGTCACCTCCTGAGCCCTCCTGGCTATAGGGAAAGCACTGTTCAGTGATGTAGAGAAGTGGGGAAGAAAAGGTTAAAAACAAAAACTATGAGTGAAAAAGGCAAAGAGACAGAGATCTAAGATAATTCTGCTCGTAAGAGTCTTGCATATCACCTTGTCCAATTGCAGTAAAGACATTTGCTTGTGATCACATAGTTTTCTTCAATGTCTCCCAACTGATCCAAAACCTATCATTCTTATGAGAAGCTTTCATCTGAAGTAACACTTTGCCCCCAAATTTTCTAGCTAGTAGCTTTAGCATCTGCCCCCATAAAACTATGCTTGATACTTAATTATATATAATAGCACACAACCCTTTTCTCATTTCTTTATGACCCAAATGGCAATGGGTGTATAGCAGTATGGCTCTGAGAGCTTGAGAGTCACTGAGGGACTGAAGATGCTCAAACCCAATAAAATGCATAAGGGTTAATTGCTAATTTTTTCTCAGACATTGAAATGTAAGATAACCAGCGTCCTTGAAAGTTAGGAGTCAGTACTCCTGACTTCTACAGTTTGGTACATTAGTGTATTGTAATGTAAATCTTCAGTTATTTCATTTTCATATCAAAGGCAATCTGCCTGATAGGTGAGATAATGAGACATTTTGCAAATTTCACATTACTTTTTGGGGCATTTTAGGACATTTTTTTGAAAGAGTTTGCACATAAAAATATTGTTTTATGCACATATTTTTTCTCAGATAAGAGGATGTAGTTTTTTTTTATTAAAAAAAAACCTTTATGAAAATTCCACAAACACATTATTCCATCAAACCAGAATTGGGATACCAATCAAATACACTAGGTGTTCGAATATACAATGATCATCTTAGGCTTAAATAATCATCATATCGTAGGCTATCACTCATGGCTGAGTATGACTGTCTTCAAAGGGTAGAGTTCTTGGCAGTGGGTCTGTAAGTGACTGTAGAGATTTATTTTGGATGTGCATGGTCTTTTGCAGTGATGACATACATTTCCTGATGGAAAGCAGTCAATGATGTGCCTTCTTCTTGGTATATTACTCCCTTTCACCTTTTATTTGTGCCTCTTCAAAATTCAGAGCACTGTTGATAACAGCTGACCTCCAGTTAGAATGCTCAAATGGCAGGGATTCCCAGTTCTCAGTGTTTATTCCACTTTTTGCTTGCTTTCAGCCCATCTTTAAATCTCTTTTCCTGTCCACTGACATTCCATTTTCTGTTCTTAAGCTGAGAATAAAGTAACTGCTTTGGGAGAGGTTGACTGAGCATTTGGACAACATAGCCAGTCCAACTAAGTTGAAGGCAGAGAATCATGGTTTCAATTGTGGTTTCAATTCCTTCTTCCAGAACACTGACATTTGTATGCCTGTCCTCCCAAGACACTTGCAGGATTTTTCAAGGACAATGCTGATGAAATCGTTCCAAAAGATGAGAGTGACGTTTGTAGACTGCCCAAGTTTGCAGGTGTACAACAGAATTGGAAGGGCAATAGCTTTATAAACAAGCATCTTGGTATCTCTACAAATGTCCCAATCTCCAATCACTCTCTTCTTCATTCGAAAAAATATTGCACTTGTAGAGCTCAGATGAGATTGTACTTTGCCGCTGATGTGGACTTTTGTGGACCAGTGGCTGCTTAGGTAGTAGAAATGGTCAACATTTTCTAGCGTTACATCACTAAGCTTTATGTTTGGTATTGCAAAGAGATTGGTTGGTGCCTGCTGATAGAGAACTTTGGTTTTCTCAATGTTCACTGAGAGGTCAAGCTTTTCATATACTTCTGCAAAGGTGTTTAAAATGACTTGTAGGTCAGCACAGGCTACATTATCAGCAGCACATTGGGAGTTCTATAACAGAAGCTGTTATGACTTTATTCATGCTATCAGGAGAGACAGGTAACAAATAAAATGTATTACTACTACTACTACTACTACTACTACTATTACTTTTGGCTTAAATAAACATTGTACTTATAACACAAATCCTATTCTACAATACAAGGTTTCGAGTCCAGTGGATTTATCATCTGTTATTGGTAAGGAGGAAGACCGGACAACAGAGAAGATAAGAAAATGTTTAGAGACCAATATTTAAACCTAGGGATATAAAACTTTACCCAATTCATCCTCATATACAAAGGTGAATAGTTATTCTAATTTTGTATTCACTGAAGAAGAAAATAAAAATTTCTATGCAGTTTACTCTGTCTAATAGAATATCCATCAGTATTCTGGAGGACATTTCTGCATAGAAAGATGTGGATATGCAAAGAACAGGAGGGCCCTCCAAAGCACTTTAAGACATTTGTGTTAAAGGAAAAGTTCTGAAAAGTTTTGTATTCTTCCTGATAGGGTTTCCTAACTGGTGATTAGGCTTGTGCAATCTGGGTAAACTGCAATACATTTCAATGTCCTGGATTTCAGTGGGGGGTCCCAATCAGTTTTTTGGGAGTCTCCTGAATTTGGGAGGACAAAAATACGTTTTCAATCCAGGAAACTGAAAGATTTGTTTTCTATCCAGCCCATTGGTGTCAATGGGGGGACTTCCCAGGTTCCCTTTCCTGTCATTTTAGGCATAGTTTGTCCTTATATCCTTCATTAAGACCTGGATTAAAAGCATCAGAATTAAGATACCACTCTTCCTGTGATCCTTTTCCTTCTGTCTTTAGAGGAGACCTGGGTTTAAAGAAAGAGCTTAAGAAACCTCGCTTCCTGAAATGCTTTCTCTTCTGTCTTCAGAGGAGACCTGGGTTTCAAAAAGGGTTTAAGAAGCCTTGCTTCCTGGGATCCTTTTCCTTCTAGGAGCTGCCTCCCTCGCCGAACTCAACGTGTAGCCAAAAGAAATCAAAAGCAGCCAGTTTTCAACAGCCACTATTCTGTTGCGGCCGGTAAAAGAATGGTGGTGGAGCCCATGCCATTACGGGCTTCCAAACCAGCTGACAAGCAAAAGGCAAACATCAAAAACGAATGTGTGCACAAACCCACTGGCTATTTCACCAGGATATGAATAACAGAGAATGATGCTAGCACACAGAAATCTGTATTAGCTCGCTTTCCATGTAGAATATAAAAGAGAAAGGATGTGAAGACAAGAGAAACCTGAAACTGAAAAGATGGCATATTCAAAATGCTTTAAAGGAAATTACATGTAGAAGGATCAGCAAGAATGATGCATGTAGGAGATCTTTTAGATTAGGTTGCTGTGTTGTCAACAATGAAGACTTCAATTAAGGAAAAAACATAATAACCAGGGTGGGGCGATGTTTTCAGGACGTTTATGAAGGACAACAAGTTTGTATTTAATAGAAATACAAAGCAGGAAGATCAGTAAAGGACGGTTCTCATGCAACTGAAATATTTCAGAAGAAAACTGACAATGCTCATTTGAAAATTCGGCTGATATATAAAACTGAAAAGAAACCCTGTTCAGGCTATGTTCTAATCAACAGCTTGGATGTGAAATTATTAATGAGGCTGCAGAAAAAGTAGCTACGAAAAATTCCAAGGAGAGCCACATACACATGAAGTACAATGCTGATTTAACTGTTAGGGGTTATCTGTGTGCCAGAAATGAAGATGGGTAAGTAGATGATAGAAAATGAATAACATTTCCTAAAGAAGAAATAATTGTGTGACTGTGCCAAATCAATGGCCAAATCAATGTTAAGCACAGCAAAGTAAAACAATTTCTATGTTAGGGATATTCCATAGGACTAAGTTTTAGGGGTGCAGCAATACTTGGGATTGCTGTTAACTGTATAACCAAGCACATCAATAAGGAGGTTAAATCCAGAGACCTGATTCCATAATAATGTTCTAACTAGTTCACAACAAAATTATAGAAATATCCTGAAAGAGATATCATTTTTAACAGCCAAAGCTGTGTAATCATCAGACTTGTAGTTTGGGGAGCCTGAACTACAGCAGTAGAACCTTCTACCAGAAG
Organism: Anolis carolinensis; assembly: GCF_035594765.1. Classification (NCBI taxonomy): domain Eukaryota; kingdom Metazoa; phylum Chordata; class Lepidosauria; order Squamata; family Anolidae; genus Anolis; species Anolis carolinensis. The sequence continues at coordinate 46,882,369 of NC_085842.1, forward strand.
AATACATCACCAAACTGTAGATCCCATAATTTTATATGCTGACATAATGACGATTAAAGTGGCATGAGACTACTGTAATGGTGTAGTGGTAGGTTCCTTAGCTCTGCTTTTTGTATGGTTCCTCCATTGGAAATACAAAAACTTAAATAACCACCTATATTCTTTGATTATTTTTTCTCCTGCATGGCAGGGGGTTGGACTGGATGGCTCATGTGATCTTCCAATTCTATTATTCTATATTGACTGTAGGAACCAGAGTGATTATATATTTTCCTAAATAAAGTTCCTCGTTTCTTATCAGCTGAACAGTGTCTAGAAATTATTTTCCATGGGGGAACTTCACCTCTTTATTGTAGCCTTAGCCACCACTAAAAGAACTGAAGATAGGCTAGAGAAATCTTTCAATATGTATCTAGAGCAGAAGTTGTAAGGAAGTTATAAAACCTCAATATGATTATCTTTTAACTGATACTAAACCTGAAATACGTATGAGCCACTGACATACCAAATTAACAAACCAACCATCTGTTCAGGACCACCTCCCATCCACCTCCCATTCATTACTCTACACCCACACCACCCTCACTGAGCAAACATGCAGAACTACTGATGTTCTCTTGACTGCCCTTCTCTGCCTCCTTTTTAATGACTTGCTACTCCAGTCATTAATTGTTATACTAATTATTAATCAGGCACATCATCAGAATAGAAGCAATGTCTTTCTGGATAAGACTTGAAGTTCAAGGCCCATCATCATAAAGGTGCAGAAGACGTTATTTTCCTTATTGATACCAATATATGCAACAATATTCTGAGGCTTTTATTTTCTCTCTCTCCCTCCCTCCTTCTCCCTCTCCCCCTCCCTCTCCTGTTAGTGAATTAGAATGGTAGAAGTTAGATCTAGCCATTTAAATGCCATAAAGACACCAGATTCCTGGGTGAGGTGGGAGAATGTGTATCAATATCAGGTGCCACAGGCAATATTTTAGAGCAAAGAACTGGCAAAACCCCATCTAAGCATTCTTTGTCTAAGAACACCCTATAAAAATTATGGGGCTGCCATAACTAGATAGGCAATTTGAAAGCCATACACATACAAGTCAAACTTGCACTATTACAACTCAATTTTTGGTCACAGCAAAGGTGGAATTCTGTTCCACCCATGCAATAACCAAAATGCTCTCCAAAACTTAAAGCACTGACCACTCAGCACAGATATTTCTGTATTACCAGAAAACAGGGGTACTTGCCCAGCTAATTTTCTCAGTATCTGAATGTGCTGCAAGGACATCATCTGTACAGACCTTCTGTGCAACACCAGAGCTCTCTGCAGCACATCCAGCTACAGGTATCATCAGAAGATCTAGCTATAGAGACAAAGCTATAGGGCACACAAACACCTCCTGATGCAGAATATTGGCCCTTACTTCTTGAAAACAACTTTTTAAAAACTGAAGAAACGATTAATGCAAACATTTTTCATGATATTGACAAGATGTTTTTATAACATTTTTATTGAAAAATACATCTATCTTTTTCAGTAGTTGCTTACTTTCAGATAAGTATACATAGCATTGCAGTTGTTTGCCCTTACATTTGCATTTGCTGGAAAGGGTAGACAGCTTTTATCCTAGATCGGATAAAAGTACATTTAAAACAGTTCAAAAAAAATAACAGGTTTAAAAATTAACTAGAAGAAAACAAAGGTATTGACAGCAAACCTGGTGGGAAAGGATATAGCAAAAATAATGGATCAATTTAAGGTTAAGATTAAAAACAATATTAGGTACTTGGGAGTCACGGTATCCGTTAACTACACAGAGTTGAAAAAAATAAAAAATTTGAAAGTCTTCAGAGAAATTCAAGAAAGCTTTCTTGAAATAAAAAATATTAAATCTTTCATGGTTTGGAAGAAATGCCATTTTAAAAATGAAAGTATTATCTAAATTCAACTTTCTTTGTAATATGTTACCCATTAAATTACCAGATGTTGATCTTAAAAAATAGCAGAAAATAGTCAACGAGTTTTGCAATGGAACAAGAAGATCTAGGGTAATGAATGGCTTATGGTACATTCCTCAGAAATTAGGGGGATTAGGAATACCAGAGTTAAAACTTACTATCAGATGCATATAAAAAAGAGAGTGTTTAGGCTGCTGCTTCTCTGAGAAGGTAACAGCACTCCATGCAGTCATGCTGGCCACATGACCTAGGAGATGTCTACAGACAACGCCGGCTCTTTGGCTTAGAAATGGAGATGAGCATCAACCCCCAGAGTTGGACACAACTAGACTTAATGTCAAGGGAAACCTTTATCTTTTACCTACTTACAATTACAGTATAATTGTAAGGAACTGGAAGATAGTAGCCAATCTCACAGTGGAAGCATGGTATGGGGAGGTATGGAATGTAACTTTAAATGACCAAATTATCAATGAAAATAAGGGTGCTCAGAGGGGAAATTAAAAAATCAGAATTTGATTCATATTGGTCGGTTTTCATTAAATACATACAAAGGAAAACAATACAACCTCATTAGACAGGAATTTTGGATATGTCATTTGTTTATTTGTTTATATATTTATGGCAAAGGAAGTGATATTTGTTCAAGCCTAGATGGTGGATCTAAGTGTTTGTAAAATGCACGTTATTTTGTATACTGTTTATATTTAATGTTGTTAATGTAAATATAAAAAACAAATACAAACTTTTAAAAAATGAAATCATGAAGAGATACTGACATTCATTTTCAACTATACTGAGCAATACCAACTAATAGCCTGGCACAGTATAAGGTAGCTTCCTATGTTCCAGTGGTCTGCATGATAATAATTATCTCCATGGTCAAGTGGTGCTTCGTCAAGCTATGACATTACATAGTTTAGTTTCTCATTCAGTGTTCCCCCCACCCCTCCCTATTGTCTGATGGTGAAAGAAGAACTTATTCATTATGGCGATCCCAGTCAATTAATGACTGCCTGCTTAGGCTACATACTTCAAGTGCCTTCCGATTCACCTCAAGCCCCATGACTGCTCCAGCAATCACAATGAACAATATGTTTCAGGTCATTATGGTGTGCTAGCGAATACCATCTTGTGGGCATTTTGTAAATGTTTTCTTGTCTGCTTGCCTGAGTGACGAGCAGGTCAATAATTTAATCGGATCATTTTAAAACTCTCCACTTATATTTCTTTTTCTTTCAACATTAATAGCAGTTTCCCCCATAAAGTTATAGAACTCTACATTAAACTTAAAAAGCTATTGTTCATTTTCTCTTTAAAAAATACCCCACTTTTCAGTTTCCTTAGGACTTAAAAGTAAAATACTATATGAAATTCAAATTACACACGTTTAAGTCTGTCACCTGTCCCACTGAAAAAAAGGAAGAGCAAAGGATTTGTGGAGGGAGGCTAAGAGGAATGGAAAGGCACCCACATACTTGCACGTACCCCTGGATTTTGTTTTCCAAAGCAATACACAAATATTAACTCCAAGTATTATTTTCCTAGCAGTTAAGAGAGAAATATGGCAGTAAATAATATTCAAAGATGTAAACACAGTCTCGAAGTTAAAATTACTGCATAAAATGCATAACAAAGAGTGACACAAAATAATCAAAAAGCACCACTAAATCACACGTTCAATTCTTATGATTTCCCATCCATGAGTTTGACCCTAAAACAAAGAACTCTTCTCCTTTTCTAACTTTACAAAGGACAAACAGCAGCTTGTTAAAAGAAGCATGCACTCTTTCACACGAATAATAATGTGGAAAATGAACACGCAAAGATACTGTGGGACTTCCGGATCCAGACTGACAAAGTTCTGGAACACATCACAGTTGTGGAAAAGAACAAGGTTTGGATCATTGATGTCGCCATCCCAGGTGACAGTCGCATTGAAGAAAAACAACAGGAAAAACTCAGCCGCTATCAGGACCTCAAGATTGAACTTCAAAGACTCTGGCAGAAACCAGTGCAGGTGGTCCCAGTGTTGATGGGCACACTGGGTGCCGTGCCAAAAGATCTCAGCCGGCATTTGGAAACAATAGACATTGACAAAATTACGATCTGCCAACTGCAAAAGGCCACCCTGCTGGGATCTGCACGCATCATCCGAAAATACATCACACAGTCCTAGACACTTGGGAAGTGTTCGACTTGTGATTTTGTGAAACGAAATCCAGCATATCTATCTTGTTTGCTGTGTCATACAACGTCGTTGTGTCAATAATAATAATAATAACTTTATTTATATACCGTCCTATCTCCTGGATGGGACTCAGGGCGGTTTCCAATCATAAAAACAACACAAACATTACATAACAACATAATAACACATTATTAAGCAAAGTAAAAATACAATTATAGAAATAACTAACACTTACATGACCTTATCAAGGGGACGGGAACCATAAACCCAATATATTAAAATGTATCATTTTAAGTTAGAGAAATCTTGTGCAATATATTCACAATACTTACTGCACGCACACAAAACACACAGACACAAAAAAAATTCAGACATATAATCACAACATATAATCGAAAACAAGAGGTATTTTAATGATTACCTTGTTCATAGCCCTATCCTTTTGTCTTAGACATTTAAAATCCTTCTTTGATCCAAACAGAATTTTCTAGCCATCAGATGTTCTACTAATGCGCTAGCTGTTTTGCAGGAGTGTTCTGTCCCCTCTCAAAAAAAAAGCAAACAACTGGATAGATATCATTACACTAAGGAAATCTCCTGGAAAAAAACCAAACAACTTGCTAATCTTTGTAGCCCCTTCATCCAAAGTTAAAGATAAGAAAAACAAACCTAAGTAAGTTTCAGCCACATTCCAGGGACAAGCTCCCCTTTTCTTCTTTATCAAAACACTAGCTTTTAAAGTTTTTTTTCCCCCAGACCTTGCAGGCTAAACTGCTGCTCACACCCGCAAACAAAGCAATATTTGTTTAATAACTGATTGCTGCCATGGGTACAGTAAACAAGAGCCCTGGCATTTGTGTTTATGAACAAACACATCTTCTTGCAAGAGCAATTTAACATTAACCAGGTGGAATAATCAACAGATTTCATAGGTGACACTCAGGGCAGGACAACTGTAAACAGAGGAGGGAGGAGAAAGGGGCCATTTCTCAGGGAATCAAGGTTGAAGCAAACGCATTGCAGTGTAAACAGATGGGGAGAGGTCAAGACAAACAAACAGTCATCCGCCTGACATTTAGAGGGAGCAGGAAGGTTGCATGTTACATGCATCAGCTGCTGACTACCATGAAATCAAACCAGTTGGGGACAGGGGCGACTCCAGTTAGAAAGTAAAGTGCCCAGCTGCTTCTAAACAAGTTACCATCACATTAATAGGGGGAGATAACTTCTACCTCTACCCCAAAAAGATGTAAAACACAGAAAGGCAGGAGGAGCCAGAAAGAAAATCTAAGTAACTGGTGGTGTTTTTTTTTCCACAGAAAGGCATCACATATATTCTTAAAGGCTGAAAGCACCATCTTAAATAGGTTTTGCCCATAGGATTGTTAAAATTAAGTGCTAATGGCTGTGAATTATAATTCTTTATACCCCCCCCCCCACCAAAAATAAATCTGTCATCTTAAGAGCATAGCATGTTTGGACATCAGTAAATGTTCAACATAACCTGAACCATGAGTATCAGATCAGAGCTAGAGGTACAAATTAAAGCTGTGGCCTTAAAAAAACCCGGGAGTTGGAGATAATTTCTAGTCCTTCTCTGCAAAAACGGAGCATTGTGTTCCTGGGTCCTTTTACACAATGTAATTCAGCACTGCAATTCAACTTTAGACACCATGACTGTATCATCCTACAGAAACCTGGGCTTTGTACTTTAATAAGACCCAAGAGCCTACCCTCTAAACCATAGTTTCTCAAACTGTACTCATCCAGATGTTTTAGACTTCAGCTCCCACAATTCTAAGAGCTGATAAATTGGCTGGGACTTCTGGGAGCTGAAGTCCAAAACACTAGGAGGAGCACAGTTTGAGATACGCTGCTCTAAACTAATTCTTAATCACTAGAGTAGTGGACACAATGGAGATCCATAATACCTTTGAAAACTATCACAAAGGGATACAAGGAGAAAGATGAGTGGGATGAGGAAAGAAGACCTTCTCCAACTGGGGTCCTCAACCTTTTTCAGCAGTCCCTCAGACTGTTGGGGGTCCAGACTATAGTTTGAAAAAAAATGAACCAATTCCTATGCTCACTGCACAGATCTTACTAATGCAAAAAATGATACAATATTTAAAACGAAAAACAATTTTAACGAACACAAACTTACTAGCATTTCAAAGGGAAGTGAGGGCCTGCTTTTAGCTGGTGAGATGGTCAAGTTAATTAAGATTGTTGTGTGCCTTCAAGTGGTTTCAGACTTAGGGAGAAGTCTAAAGTTTAAGACGGGGGAAAGGTAAAGGCCCTTGGAGGGCTGCATCTGTCCGGTGGGCCTTCTTTTGGGAACCCCTGTTCTACAACATACTGAGTCCAAACAATGTAGCGAAATAATGATCATGATAGCCTACTGAAGGCCAAACTAAATGCTGACAGTGGCTCATCCATGAATCATAGAGTTATATATAATTTAGAAATGTATCATAGGCACAAAATGGACACAAAGAAGTTTCAATCTACAACATACGAAGACAGAAGGGAAAATAATAAAATAATAACAACTCTATTCTTATATCCCACGCCATCTCTCCGAAGGGACTTGGGGTGGCTCACATGGGGACCAAGCCCAGCAATACACAATAAAATACAACTATATAAATACATTTAAAACATATAAACATAAAGTCATAAAACATATAATACATTAAAACATACTCAAGCAATAGCTAATAGCCAGGCACAGTGAACATATTCCACTGGGGGCAAGGCAAATGTTGGCTGTGTACAATCTATATACAGTAGAGTCTCACTTATCCAACATAAACGGGCCGGCAGAACGTTGGATAAGCGAATATGTTGGATAATAAGGAGGGATTAAGGAAAAGCCTATTAAACAACAAATTAGGTTATGATTTTACAAATTAAGTACCAAAACATCATGTTATACAACAAATTTGACAGAAAAAGTAGTTCAGTATGCAGTAATGCTATGTAGTAATTACTGTATTTACGAATTTAGCACCAAAATATCACAATGTACTGAAAACACTAAGTACAAAAACATTGACTACTAAAAGGCAGACTGCGTTGGATAATCCGGAATATTGGCTAAGCGAATGTTGGATAAGTGAGAATCTACTGTATATATAAATGTAATGTGTGTTTTTCCCATGGAGTAAACAACAAAACCATTGAACCAAATCACACCAAATTTGGCCACAAAAGACCTAGTCATCCAATGTATGTCTTTCAATTAAAAAAAAACTAGAAAAAGAAAGTCCGAATTACAGAGGATGAAGAAGAGCTATTCTCCCCCTGGCAGCCAGTCAGAAGGATAGGCACCACCCCCTTTAGGCCTCGCTCACTTCGTGTCCTAGCAACCGCCTCAGCCACAATCGCTGAGGGTTCACTTAAGCCTCTTCCACACTGCCTATAAAATACAGATTATCTGATTTGAACTGGATTATATGGGAGTGTAGATTCAAAGCCCTTCCTCACAGCTATATAACCCAGAATGCCAAGGCAGATAATCCACAGTATTTGCTTTGAACTGGACTATCTTGACTCCACACTGCCATATACCCCAGTCCAGTGTGGATTTTATACAACTCATATAATCCAGTTCAAAGTAAATAATATAAGATTATAAATTTGATATATAAAAATTACTGTGGTATAATAAAACAGAACAATATAATCTCTAAAATCAGGACAGTAAATAAAGAACAACACTCTGAAAATGGGAATTCCAGACAGGAAAAAATCAGGGCCAGCTAACAACTCCCAACAAACAATTCCCCCAGGGAGGAATCAGCCACACTTTGAAACTGCAAGGCCATTCAATGCTAATTGCCCACTTTCTCTGCACACCCTCCACCTCAGAGTCGTTGTTGTTGTTGTTGTTGTTGTTGTTGTTATAGAATAGTAGAGTTGGAAGAGACCTCATGGGTCATCCAGCCCAACCCCCTGCCAAGAAGCAGGAAATCGCATTCAAAGCACCCCCAACAGATGGCCATCTATCCTCTGCTTAAAAGCCTCCAAAGGAGGAGCCTCCACCACAGTCCGGGGAGAGAGTTCCACTGCCGAACAGCTACAACAGTGAGGAAGTTCTTCCTGATGTTCAGGTGGAATCTCCTTTCCTGTAGTTTGAAGCCATTGTTCCGTGTCCTAGTCTGCAGGGCAGCAGAAAACAAGCTTGCTCCCTCCTCCCTATGACTTCCCCTCACATATTTGTACATGGCTATCATGTCTCATCTCAGCCTTCTCTTCTGCAGGCTAAACATACCCAGCTCTTTAAGCCGCTCCTCATAGGGCTTGTTCTCCAGGCCCTTGATAATTTTAGTCGCCCTCCTCTGGATGTTTTCCAGCTTGTCAACATCTCCCTTCAACTGCGGTGTCCAGAATTGGACACAGTATTCCAGGTGTGGCCTGACCAAGGCAGAAAGAGGGGTAGCATGACTTCCCTGGATCTAGATGCTATACCCCTATTTATGCAAGCCAAAATCCCATTGGCTTTTTTTAGCCCCGCATCACATTGTTGGCTCATGTTTAACTTGTTGTCCATGACAACTCCAAGGACTTTTTCACACACACTGCTGTCAAGCCAGGCGTCCCCCATTCTGTATCTTTGCATTTCATTTTTTGAAGTACCTTGCATTTGTCCCTGTTGAACTTCATTTTGTTAGTTTTGTCCCATCTCTCTAATCTGTTAAGATAGTTTTGAATTCTGCTCCTGTCTTCTGGAGTGTTGGCTATCCCTCCCAGTTTGGTGTCGTCTGCAAACTTGATGATTGTGCCTTCTAACTCTTCGTCTAAGTCGTTAATAAAAATGTTGAACAGAACCGGGCCCACGACAGAACCCTGCAGCACTCCACTAGTGACTTCTTTCCAAGATTAAGAAGATGCATTGGTGAGCACCCTTTAGGTTCGTTTGCTTAACCAATTACAGATCCACCTAACCATAGTTTTGCCTAGCCCACATTTGACTAACTTGTTTGCCAGAAGGTCATGGGGGACCTTGTCGAAGGCCTTACTGAAATCCAGGTACGCTACATCCACGGCATTCCCTGCATCTACCCAGCTTGTAACTTTATCAAAAAAGGAGATTAGATTAGTCTGGCATGATTTGTTTTTGGTAAATCCGTGTTGACTATTAGCAATGACCGCATTTGTTTCTAAGTGTTTGCAGACCACTTCCTTAATTAACTTTTCCAGAATCTTGCCTAGTATCGACGTGAGGCTAACTGAACAGTAATTGTTTGGGTTGTTCTTTTTTCCCTTCTTGAAGATAGGGACCACATTCGCCCTCCTCCAATCTGCTGGAACTTCTCTCGTTCTCCAAGAACTCTCAAAAATTATTGCTAGTGGTTCCGAAATAACTTCTGCTAGTTCCTTCAATACTCTTGGGTGTAATTGATCTGGCCCTGGAGACTTGAATTCATTTAGAGCAGCCAGGTATTCCTGGACGACAAAGGATTTCCCCAGGCAGAAAGCAGCTTGCTTTACAGCCCCCATACTCCTGGTTTTAAGAGGAAAAAATTAACCTTAGACCAGAGGCAGCATTTTTATATGACATTCTCAAGACAAAAATTCAGATCATTCCCCATATTAATGATGACCCCCCCCCCCCTCGACCTAACATGTAACTATTTTCATGTGGTCTGAATGAGCATATATGCACACATTTGCAGCCTATCAGTAAAGTAGAGTCCTCACATGGCCCTGTAACCTTTGGATTAGAACAAGGAGGCTCTGATGAACCCCCTTGGGTTCATGGTTCTCTAACTTGGATAGTAAACATTAGTAGACACACCCTTCATCAAAGGAAGGTCCTCAACACAGGTTCAGTCACCAGGAAGCAATGCTGGTGTTTTAAGTCATATATCAGACTACTGTAATAAAAATTGCTGTAGCTTTATAATTATGTTAAATGAAATGTTTCAACCTGGAAAATCTGAACAAGTTACTTTTATGTGCTTCCTGTGCCAGAGAGCCAGAGTAAAGGAGACATTTCTGCACAAAACAGATGTATGTCTTTTTTGGTCAATATAAGAAAGTTGTAACAGAACAGTCATATTAAAGTTGATCTCTTCTATCGCAATGGGTGCATTGTGTAGAACTATCAATTCTTCTTTAAAATACATATATACTAGATTTAGGAGACATCAGAAGGAAAAAAAATGCAGCCTTCTTCATGTATATACTTCTCAACATCCACAGTACTTTTCTATCACAGGAATATCAGTGACACAAAAACATTTTAATACACAAAACAATATTTGGAAAGAATGTCTGTACTCTCTGGGAGATGTTTGAAATCATAAAGCTCAAATTCAAAATGTGAAATCCAGGGCAAAGTGGAGCATGTACAGTCTCTTATTTCAGCATAAAGACATCTCCAAATAGCAACTCAGCGGCTTCTTCTGCAATCTTTTTCCAGCACGTAAAATTACAGTTTATTCAGTACAAAGTAAGTAAGAATTGCATGATAAAAACTACAAGCATATCATTCAAATATTTTATTGGTCAAATAGATGGATGCTTTTATTAGTTCAACCTTTTTTGTAATGGAGTGCCACTGATGACCCAGTGTTATCCTCTTTCCCAGCTATTAATCACACTCTTAAGAGCTCATTTTGCTTTAAAATCTTAAGAAATTGCCATAATTTAAAGACATGGTGTCTACCTAATGGGAAATGCTTCATAGATTGTATTGCTTCTTTTAACCGTAGCATTATGGCAATGCTGACCACAGCGGTAAAAGCATGAGAAACAGATAGGAAATCTACATGTAAACTTTCTCTTGTATATGCGGTTTGCTACATCTTTACTGCCTTAAACTCACAGTGCTGGGGGAATTGCAGAATTCAAACTGCATGGTTTATGTAGGTTAAAACTATGAAAACATTCCCTGAGCAAATATAAAATAACAAATAAGTACATTTTAGAGGACCCATAATACAAACAGTGAAGATGAGTTTAAAACAAATGCTATAGTGTGATACATTCTTTCTTTAGGTAGCTGAACAACCTTTATACCTTCTGAGTGAAAAATAAAAATAAAACGATGCTTATTTCTTGGTTGGAACTCACTTTTGCAGCAAACTACAAACAGCTGCACATTTTAAAGAAAGGTCAATTAATTCACAGGATGAACATCTTCATCTTTAAAACTTGCTATTAACAATAAAGGGTGAAGTATTTTGTAAATACTGACTTCTTTGAAAGGGAAGATATGTAAATAGCAACTGCATTAAAAAACAAAAGGGGACATTTCATTTTGAAAGAAGAAAGAGCATCTTTAAACATGTAAATGTGTAATTATCTTAACTGATTACAAAAGAGGGTCATTTTTTACCTCCCCATTAAAATATCAGTACCTAAAAGTTTTTTATTTTCATATATCACAAATTAAGAGTACCTGAGTATTTTTTTACAAGAGTTAAAGATAAACATTGACTGTCCAGGTTGTAACTTACAGGCAAATATATATCATCATTTCTTTTTCTAAAATGGTACAATGCTTTTAAGCATGAAAGAATAAAAGTTCATTAACCTGGGTTATTATGTTGTATATCATTGTGCTACTTTACAAGAAGTTATGCAAAGTGATTTCCAGCTTCCTTGCTGTAGTTCAAGATACCAAATATGACAAATGTGCAAACAGATAGCTTTTGTGAGTGGCATAAGGCAGCTTAGGAGGCCGATAATGGAATACAGAACCTTTCACCTGCATGTTGCTTCTGCAAATCCAGCTTGCTCTGTAGTGACCAAAAGTTATTACAGCCTGACAGCTCATCAACAGCCTGTGTGAAAGACAGCTTGGCAGCCTCAAACTAGTTCATTACAGGTGAGATGTCCACTTCACAAAGCCCCCCCCCCCCCCCAGCACAACACACAAATTCAGCCAGTAGGTTTTGTAGTACTGCCTGCCTCAAAGCCTGGTCCAACAGATGTGCTTTGAAGGTTGGCTCCCTTCCTGCTCTTTTATTTTGTCTATTTAAGCAGGCCATTGGTTTTTAATCATATGGCAAAAGAGTATCCTTGGGTATCACGGCAAGAGGAAGGTGGGGTATGAATTAAATCAGTGGTTTTCAACTTGTGGGTCCCTAGGTGTTTTGGCCTACAACTACCAGACTCCCAGCTGGTTTACCAGCTGTTAATAATAATAAAACTTTATTTATACCCCACCATCATCTCCCCGTGGAGATTCGGGGCAGCTTACATTGGGCAGTTGTTTCCTGAAGGAAGGTAGAAAGGGAGCCAACCTAATCTCCCTGGGGAGGGAGTTCCAGAGTTGGGGAGCCACGGCTGTTAGGATTTCTGGGAGGTGAAGGCCAAAACATCTGGGGACCCACAAGTTGAGAACCACTGAATTGAATGATAGAATGAGTAAATGAATAGAACTGATTCAAATATCTGTCTCAGCCTAGTAGCACCAAGAAGATCAGATCTCTCTATATATAAAAGTCAAGGTATGTATGTATTTTGGTTGGTTGGTTTGTACCACAAAGGCTCCTACATGGCTTGATGGATCTGGACCAAACTTGGCACACACTTCCTTCATTACCCAACCTAAAATAATTTTGTGTTAAGGAGAATGAGGGAAAGGGAGGAAGAATTCTGCAATCATGAGGTCTATGTGTGAGCAAGTGAGGGCAAGGAGAAACAACATTGCTTCAGATGACTATTCGAGCAGAAGGATGTTTGCAAGCAGCGTTGCAGAGCATCAAGCCTAAAAATGGAAGTGAGATCAAGAGTATGATCCACATTTCTGTAACAACACGTCTCTTATATAGAAGTAGTGTGAAAAGGGGGCTAATATGTCTATGAGAAATTATTCCCTATGTGCCATCAGCTATCTAATATTTAGCTCCTAATTGTCGTTTTATGAATCTCTGAATCATTTTGAGGAAGGCAACATAAGAAATGCTTTTCTTCATACTAGGATCTAAAAGTGAGAGGAGATGTGGAGAAAATGACTGTTTATACATACACAGACCAAGGAGTTATCTTCAAAATAGGGAAGTGAGGCGTGAGATACTTGTGACATAGGAATTCGTTCTTCGATCAATGTTCCCATCACTTGAAACATCTTTACAGTATATGCTACAAGTTACAAAGACATAATTAAATATGTTATGGAAGTCCAAGAAGAGGACTACATGTATGCTCTAAGAAGGATCAATCTAAAAACGTAGAGATGATAAAGAAAAGAAGCACTTCTTATTAGACACTACCCTTTAGTTATATCTCAAGCAAAACCAACTACTTGTTCAGACAAACCAGCTTTCATAGCAAACATCACATGCTCATTGTACCCCCAAAATGAACAAGGCCAGTAAGCATGAAAATAAAAAAGACCAAAAATATCCTCAAAATATTTAAAGTGAGACAGTATGTTTTGTACCAATTTGTAGGCTGAGGTGAGATGCTATTTATTGTTTGTAAATCAGAGTTAAAATTGATGGATAATGTAAAGCAATGTTACTGAAATATGCAATAAAATGGATTTCTTCACCTAATACAACTGTGTTTTTGAACTGTTTCATAGTAGTTTTTAAATAAATATTTTAATAATGAAAATGTATAGGGGAATGTTAAAGCACTTTATATATATTGTGAACCTTTGTACAACTATGGATACATTCAAAACCTACAGGGAAAATGTTCACTTTCCTAACTCCAAACAGGATGTTTTCTTCTAATGTGACTTCATTTAACAGAATTTAATTGAACTCCATCATTCTTTGAATATTGTCAAGGGCTTGTGTTTCAGTAAAACATGTTCTCATACATATGTTTTAGATCTTTTCATATGGGTAAGTTTTGTTCACAATAACAATGTATCATTGTTTTCATAGTTTTAAAGTAGTGTAAGCACAGTATGTCAAACATGAAAACAGGTCTGTTTTGTTCCATGAAAATAACAATGCTATGTATATGTTAAAATGAAGTTCAAAAATCTAATTTCCAACGCAAATCTATGCTAAATGCCTAAAACCGTTCAATGTAAATATAGCCAATACATATACCATTCTTGTGATCTAACAAGGGCCATGGTTTTCAAACTACTAACCTTTGGGTAAGTCTGACTCTTAGGTGATTTGTTAAGCCATGCATCACAAGCAAATTTTCACTAAGTCTATGCCAAAATTCCGATTTGCCTAGGTGAATCCAGGGCAGAAAGTGTAGTGACATTGCTTGCCTGACAGAAGCATGGCAGGTATAACAGAAAGATTTAAAAAATTATGTTATCAGTGGAAAGAGAAATCCTTCCACTGCAAAAAAAGAACACAAACTCAACGTAATCAATGCAACATCAGAGATGTTTTGAGCACAGAAATGTATTAAGGGTTCTGTCTATATGAAATACCTGTGCTTCCCAGTAATTTTTCCTGTGGTGCAAAACAGATAAGGTTTTTTTTTTTTTAATGGTGGAGGGAAGAGGAGAGAAATCACATCCATGTGAGCCCTGGATACTAGTAGGATTAAGCTTTTAACTCCAGTATATGTGCGTGGTTAGAACTACATGGGCATTTTCAGTAGTGACATTTTTGATTACCTGCTGTTGGCCCTGTTTTTCCTTCCTCTCAAACATTATTTAAAAACTTTCTTTTCAGAAAAACTTTAGAAAAAAAAACAGTTATTTATATTGGATGTATATCATCACCACCATCATCATGCCTTTATACACTGGCAACAATGTATATACAGTGTTTCCTCGCTTATCACAGGGGTTAGGTTCCAGGACCACCCACAATAAGTGAAAATCCGTGAAGTAGGGATGCTATATTTATTTTAATATTTATACATTATTTTTAGTAGTAATACACTATTTTAAGTCTTTATCAACCAATTATGTGTTGATAAATCACCTCCTTTTCCTCCCATTGCTGCTTGGGCTCCTTTTCTCTCCCTTTGGCTTCTCCTTCCTCCCTTCCTTAGGATGTAAATTGTAATTTTTTATGATTTATAATAGTCTTTTAGAGTTTATTGAAAAACCACAAAACAGTGAATCCGCGAAAAGTGAACTGCGAAGTAGTGAGGGAACACTGTAGTGTTTCACATGCACAGTTTACATGGGTGGTTAATTTGACAGCTCCCTAATTTTCGGATTACAATCTAAAAGGACATGACACACACAAGGAAAAGAGGTCTTCTGAACACACACATATATATCTATATCTATGATTCCTATTTTTATTGCCAGGTCAAGTTAATACAGTTTTATATTGCTCTCTATCGTTTTTGAAATTACCATACTCTTAATGTGAGCCATATTAGATGTCTGGTATTTTCTTTTCTTTAAACATATTTTCTTTAAAGTAACACACTAAATAACACCAGATTAAATAACACTAAGGTAAAGGTAAAGATTTTCCCCTGACGTTAAGTCCAGTTGTGACCGACTCTGGGTGTTGGTGCTCATATCCATTCCTAAGCCAAAGAGCCGGCATTGTTCATAGACACCTCAAAGGTCATGTGGCCGGCATGACTGCATGGAGCGCCGTTACCTTCCCGCCGGAGCAGTACCTATTGATCTATTCACATTTGCATGTTTTCAAACTGCTAGGTTGGCAGGAGCTGGGGCTAATAGCAGGCGCTCATTCTGCTCCCGGGATTTGAACCTGGCACCTTTTGGTCCACAAGTTCAGCAGCTCAGCGCTTTAACACACTGTGCCACCAGGGGCCCCTTAAATAACACTAGAAGAATGTAATATTTGGCACCAGTACTTAGCCCTTCATTTAACACTATACAGAATAATAGAATTGTTGAGTTGACCTCCTGGTGGCACAGCGGGTTAAACTGCTGAGTTGCTGAACTTGCTGACTGAAAAGTCAGTGGTTCGAATCCCGGGAGCGGGTAAGCTCCCACTGTTAGTCCCAGCTTCTCCATGACCTTGGAGGTGTCTATAGACAAAGCCGGCTATTTGCTTAGAAATGGAGATGATCACCAACCCCCAGAGTAGGACTCCACTAGACTTAATGTCGGGGAAAACCTTTACTTTTACTTAGCACATTATCTAACAATATACAGAATCATAGAATTGTTGAGTTGAAGATATCTCAGGGGCCATCTAGTCCAGCCCATCCATGCCAAAATACACAACGAAAGCACGAAAGAGATACCCACCCACTGTCTTTAAAGATCTCCAAAGAAAGGGAGCCCTCTGGGGTAGTTTGTTGCACTGTTAAAACGCGAATATTATTTTTGGTAATGTTTAAATAGAATCTCTTAATGAAATTTGAATCCACTGGTAGGTGGAATATCAAGTTTTGAAAGGCAGGAGGAAGGTATCATGTATCCCATTTCCCTAAAATAGAGAACAGGAAAAAGATGGGTTCCTCCAACAATCTGCTTGAAATTTTATTACCTAAGGATCTTTCTAAATGAAGGAAAACAGGCAATGAAATAGTAAATGCGATTTAATGTAAACAAATTTAAAGTGTTGCACATGAGGGAAAGATTCTAACTCCCCATATCACACAATGGGGACTGTAGTAGGAGTGATTAACTAGGAATTGGATCAAGAATGTGGGGAATAGCTTAAAACTGCTGACCCATGGTGTGACTACTTGTGAACGTGGCAAATTTCTTGTTTGGGATCACTAAAAGCAGAATAAAAGTGAAACCTATACCTTTATACAGATCAAGCAACTTGTTCACATCATCTGGTTGAGCAAAGTGAAACTCATCCATCAATAATAGACAGATGCATGGCTCAATTACCTCCCCAGAATCTACCCTTAATTTATGGAATCCACATCAAAATGCAC